>NC_140172.1:145443535-145511578 GCF_963971535.1 Notolepis coatsorum | reverse complement strand
CTCTGTGTGTGTGTGTCTCTCTCTCTCTCTGTGTGTCTCTCTCTCTCTCTAGTGTCTCTCTCTCTCTCTGTGTGTCTCTCTCTCTCTATCTCTCTCTCTCTCTGTGTGTGTGTGTCTCTCTCTCTCTCTCTCTGTGTGTGTCTCTCTCTCTCTAATCTCTCTCTCTGTGTGTGTGTGTCTCTCTCTCTCTCTGTGTGTCTCTCTCTCTCTCTGTGTGTCTCTCTCTCTCTGTGTGTCTCTCTCTCTCTATCTCTCTCTCTCTGTGTGTGTGTGTGTGTCTCTCTCTCTCTCTCTCTCTCTGTGTGTGTCTCTCTCTCTCTCTCTCTGTGTGTCTCTCTCTCTCTCTGTGTCTCTCTCTCTGTGTGTGTCTCTCTCTCTCTTTCTGTCTCATCTCTCTGTGTCTGGCTGCCTCTCTCTCTGTGTCTGTCTCTATCTTTCACTTTCTCTCTCTCTCTCTCTCTCTCTCTCTCTCTCTCTCTCTCTGCTCTCTCCTCTCTCTCTCTCTCTCTCCTCTCTCTCTCTCTCCTCTCTCTCTCTCTCTTGTGTGTCTCTCTCTCTCTCTCTCTCTGTGTCTCTCTCATATTAGGGCTGGTACCGCGATTCCCCAAATTTTCCTGAGATCAGATTTGAGCGTGCTGAGGAGCACACTTATGATTGATTGACAAATTGAAACTTGTATTAACTTGACAGACTGTGTTCTCATAGTGATTCCTTCATGTTAACGCTACAGGCCTCCTTGGAATTAATTACTTAATCATAATTAAAATAAATATGACAATATTTGTACGATAAGAAATAATTACGCATTTGATGTCGTATTGTAGCGATCAGGCATGCAGGTAATGTCAGGAAGAATGAGGAGAGGTTGTATTCGTATATGGTGGTTTAATTCCAGCTCAATATGGGTTTTACAGGTTAGCACAACACAGCTACCTGCTAATTCATCTCCGCTTCACGACAACCTAACATCCGGTCCGTCCTCTGATATCTCCCGGGGGGAAACCACACCCCCAGCTAGACAGAGCGACACATAATAGCTTATTATATGTGAACGGTCGGATCTGGTGTGGGGGCCAGGCGATTGTCGTTGAGCGACAGACGATCGCATCGCCAGGCGACGTCGGTCGCCCGCCGTGTGCGTTGGGCTTAAGGGATCCTCTGGTCCATTTAGGAAATCCATGAACATGAACTTGCATCAGTTTGTGATAGATTATTAGTTACTGGGTATTTCAAAGTACCTCATATTTGGTACCATTTTGAAGCTAACAACTAGGGCTTTCCAATGATATAAAATAAGTGTATGATTATCATCATATTTTTTATTATTATGGTTCATATGTTAGTTGCACTTGAACTTGTTGAAATTAAACTGGAAGATAAAAAATTATTTTCAAGCACTTTCCTTGCTTATTTCAGATGTATGGTATGTAATGGAATCTTGTTGGCAATATAGAACAGCTGACAGATTAGAAATAGCATCTATTGTTCAAAAGTTATGAATTAATTAATGAAACTAGATTAGATTTAAAAATATATATATATTTTTTAACATATTGTGATGGTAATTATAAAACGTTCATGTGTGTGTTAAAATGTTTCTTCAAACTTACCCCATTCTCTTCATAGAGCCTTGTCTTCCTCCATACTCTCTGCCGCTCCAGAACCATCTTTCCTGGGTAGGGTAGTAGCGTGGCTCGCCTGGGTCTCCCTGGCTCTCAGCCGATGCTGTTAGCCAACGCTAGCATGGGAGCTAGCATCCAGCAGTTAGGCCTTGTTGTCAATTCTAGGTTGATAAAATGAAATATGTATATATACGAATATGACACAGTAATGAATACACTAAATACAGCAATGTGGCTATTTTAAAACACTGCATTGCGAAATAAATACGTCAATTGTGTTCACGTTAGTCACGCGTTAGCTCGCACAGCTAATGCATGGTAGCCTGGCTGAAAATTTTTGTACACACCGGTACTTTTCAAAACAAGCTTTTTGAGTGGAAAATATGACCAGAATCTCTGGAAAAACATCTCACAAACACTATAGACGGTCATAAACGTTAACGAATGCTATAATAAGTCCAACAAATTATCATAAACAGTACTTACACCGTCGTTTCGAAATGCTCAAAGGCGCGTTGAATCCCCGGAGAAATGTAGTCCTTGACTGACCAAAAACTCGGTGCGCCGTCAAGGGGGATTTTATAGACTTCCTCTCAGACCTGCGGACTAATACTTGGTGTGATGGTAGTGGTAGGTCTTCCCAAATAAGGCCTGAAAAGATGGTGTCCCTTCCGCCAAAAACTCGAGAAATAGGACCTGAAGGCCCGGCCGCTACCATGTCAATCGCGCCCCGCGATATCAGCGACGCGGAGCCGTTAACTGTAGGAGAGTGCTATGGTTTCTCCATCATTGTACTTTTTTAGCACCGCAGTGTCACGGTCCCAGACTGAGCCCTGTCTGGGGCAGTGAGGACAAGATGAACGGTGGTCTCCTGCCGCCCTCTAGCGGGCACCATCAGATGGTGCAGGCTATTATTATATCTGTGTTGTTAAGTATGATTAATGTGATATCATTATGCTTGTTGTCGT
Organism: Notolepis coatsorum; assembly: GCF_963971535.1. Taxonomy (NCBI): domain Eukaryota; kingdom Metazoa; phylum Chordata; class Actinopteri; order Aulopiformes; family Paralepididae; genus Notolepis; species Notolepis coatsorum. The sequence goes on along the minus strand of NC_140172.1, from coordinate 145,508,988 downwards.
TGGCTTTCCCTTCCCTTGTGTGATGTCGTCCTCCTGTCTGGTTGTTGTATTTGGTTATGCTTTTTGTGTCTAGTTTGGTGTTTATCTGATTCTGTGTTTTGGCCTGGCTTTCGCCAGGTGTTGTTCATTATAATCAGTCTGTGTGACTACCCCTGTTACCCCTGTATCCTGTCGTGTCTCTGTCAACGTTTGTTTTCCTCAGTGCCAGCTCCGCTGCGCCTTTCGCTATTGTTTTTGCCTCCGTTTCCTCCTTCCATTCCGCATATTGGGTTCTCCTCTCCTTCCCTCGCCTCCCCATCGTAACACGCAGCTCGACGCAGGTCAGTGGGGCGACTCAGTCACCGTAAACTCGGCAGATACCGCTTATGGGGTCAAACACGCTTTGTTTATGATTAAGATTAAGATTAAGATTAAACTGGACTTTGAAGAAGTCTTTATTCTTCATTGCACACATTGACAATGTCGTCATGCAGTGACACACACATGCGATGGGCGGCAAACGCAGATACACACACACATGCAAATATTAAATCTTTTGGGTCACCGAGGAAATCTTCCTCTCTGCGTTTGACCCATCCCCGTCGTCCTTCCCCCCCCTAAGGGCGTGGGGCCGCGCCGGGGACCAATCCAAGTGCTCCTGGCCCGTCTTCGTCATGGGACGCGACAGCGTTAGCGACGACGAGGTCTGTTTACAAACAGGAGGAAACCCGTCTATAGTAGTACAGTCAACTATGCAGCTGGACTATACTGTATACAACATTGAATCAAGGTCGGTCTAAATATCAAAAACGCTATGTTTGCTCGTGTGTTCTTCCAGGTTACTGAGGGGTCGCAGGTGAGAGTTCAGGGGGTGGTCATGCAGAGCATCAAGTGTGTGGTGGTGGGGGACGGCGCCGTGGGCAAGACCTGCCTGCTCATCTCCTACACGTCTGGAGCCTTCCCCAAGGAATACATCCCCACCGTGTTCGACAACTACAGCAGCCAGGTCGGTCTGTGTGTCCGTGTGTGTGTGTGTGTGTGCGCGTGTGTGTGTGTGTGCGTGTGTGTGTGTGCGTGCGTGTGTGTGAGCGTGTGTGTGTGCGTGCGTGTGCGTGTGTGTGTGCGTGTGTGTGTGTGCGTGCGTGTGCGTGTGTGTGTGCGTGCGTGTGTGGTGTGTGTGTGTGTGTGTGTGTGTGCGTGTGTGTGTGAGTGTGTGTGTGTGTGTGTGTATGAATGAGACCTGTGTGTCATGTGACCTGTCTAAACGATGTCTCTGTGTGTCATGTGACCTGTCTCTGTGTGTCATGTGACCTGTCTAAACACTGTCTCTGTGTGTCATGTGACCTGTCTGTGTGTGTCATGTGACCTGTCTCTGTGTGTCATGTGACCTGTCTAAACACTGTCTCTGTGTGTCATGTGACCTGTCTGTGTGTCATGTGACCTGTCTCTGTGTGTCATGTGACCTGTCTAAACACTGTCTCTGTGTGTCATGTGACCTGTCTCTGTGTGTCATGTGACCTGTCTGTGTGTGTCATGTGACCTGTCTAAACACTGTCTCTGTGTGTCATGTGACCTGTCTCTGTGTGTCATGTGACCTGTCTGTGTGTGTCATGTGACCTGTCTAAACACTGTCTCTGTGTGTCATGTGACCTGTCTCTGTGTGTCATGTGACCTGTCTAAACACTAGGGGTGGGGGGGGGGAAATCGATACATAGTAGTATCGCGATACTTTACGTGGCGATACTGTATCGATACAGGGACGCAAAGTATCGATATACATTTTTTTATTTTATAAGGAAGTTGCATTGTTCATTTCAATACCTGTAATAGTACAGTAGTCCACACACACACACACACGTGTGCATTCAGTTAAGTTGGAATATGACTGTAATACAAACAGTTCAGTTTGTCAGGTACATGCAACACACAGATTACAGTGTTGACATCTGTCTGCTTGAGAAAATGTTCTGCAATAAAAATGATTGAAGTGAGATGAACAGACTGAAAACTTAATTTGATTAGATAAAACATGTTGACAAAGTTTTACGTTGCAGTTGAAAAAAAGGTAATAAATCGCAATATATCGCAATATTAGCATCGCAATACTCAGCATATATCGCAATATATTTAGCATCGCAATACTGTCGTATCGTGACTCAAGTACCGTGATACAGTATCGTATCGTGAGGCCTCCGGTGATTCCCACCCCTACTAAACACTGTCTCTGTGTGTCATGTGACCTGTCTCTGTCTGTCATGTGACCTGTCTGTGTGTGTCATGTGACCTGTCTGTGTGTGTCTCAGGTGATGGTGGACGGCCGCTCCATCAGTCTCAACCTGTGGGACACGGCAGGACAGGAGGAGTACGACCGGCTGAGGACGCTCTCCTACCCCCAGACCAACGTCTTCATCGTCTGTTTCTCCATCTCCAGCCCCGCCTCCTACGAGAACATCAAACACAAGTGGCATCCTGAGGTCAGTGCAGGACCCTGCTGGGGGGGGGGGGGGGGTCATTATGGCAGACAGGGATGCGTGAATACTTTCGGCAGCCCACTTGTCCTTCCGCGTTGCTCTGATTGGCCGACGCGCGCGCATGAGCCGCGACAAGCTCCTCAGAAAGGCAGGAATAATAAGCTCCCCTTAACGCAATTTATACAAATGGAAGTATTGATTTCGCCGTAACGAATCATTAAAAAAAATATACCGTTAACTGGAATATGTTGTGCCTTTACACATATGTTGGATTATGTCATTGGTTTGTCATGACAAACCAATAACAAATCGCGAATTAACCGGTGGCTACAACAACACACAGTAACTACATGCATCATTGGTTACTGTGTGTTGTTGTAGCCACCGGTTAATTTGCGATTTGTTATTGGTTTGTCATGACAAACCAATGACATAATCCAACATATGTGTAAATAAATACAAACAATATAAAATCAAAACAAATCATTGATCAAGAAATTAAATGGAAAAATATATATATATATATATTAGGGCTGTCAGTTTATCGCGTTAATTAGATTAATTAATTACACAGCAAATGATTGCGTTATGAAAATGAACTATTTTTTTTTAATCTCATTCATTCCATACAAACGTAAAATAAACATTTACAAACTTATTTTTAAAATGGTCCATTTGCATGTTCTTGGTATCTGATTCTAGGGACATCTATGGATCTCAGGGAATATTCCCAGTGTCAGTAATACTGTGTCTGTTACTAGGCTTGAGTAAATTGTAATGAACCAAATGAGAATATCAATTCTGTTGACAGAATCCGGCTATAGGGCGACAATAATGTGGTCAAGAGGCATGGTTTCTATCTTTAGCCTTTAACTGGCGTGGTTTATTCATTCACATGGTATGAGCAGCAGTTCTAGAGTTCTCCTCTCACTGAGAGGCTGGGGGGGGGGGGGAAAGGTAGAGTAGGAGGAGACATCTCTATTTATACTGGCCACCTGGTGTTGTCTTGAGTGGCTCCGCCTAGAGCGCCCTCTAGTGGAAACAGTTATATATACAGTTAGACAGTTACTAACAATCCTACATAGAACCTCTGACTTCAACCAATTCAATTCTTTTTTTTTTTACTGTGAATAACACTGTGCTAAAATTGACCAGACCTGAAAAATCCAAGCAAATTAATAGATGGAAGATGATTAAACAGAAGGTTTTGTAGATACAGTACTGAATTCTGCCATCCGGACACATGCAATTTGAAATATGATTATAGAATATAAAATATCAGGCCTAAAATGGTTATGCGATTAAAATGCGATTAATTAGATTAATTAATTACAAATCCTGTAATTAATTAGATAATTTTTTTTAATCGCCTGACAGCACTAATATATATATATATATATAAACAAAAGCAAAACATAACTCAATTTACATGTTCGAAAAGGAGTATAGGAAGAAGTATACACTTATTTAATCCTACCCCTTTTCCACTACTCAAATGAGTGTACTAATTTAAAACCTTACAAAACAAATATATATATTATGCAAAAAGAAAAAAACTATATATGTAAAACATGAAAAAAAAAGAAAAAAAAACGTGAATGTCAAATCCCCATTATTGATGATCTTCCACCCTACTTCACTTCATTACTGGACTGGAACTCTGGACCTCGTCATCCTCCGCTCTGGTGATCCACTTACACTTAGGGTCCCCAGAGTTTGCACTGAATTAGGAAAATCTGCGTTTCGCCTCTGTGCCCCCGACACATGGAATGTTTTGCAAAGCACCTTAACTCAATACTTCAGTATCCATGGGTCAGTTTAAATCTAAATCTAAAGTGACTATAGCTCGGCCAAGAAAGTGCAGATTGACTTGGGATTGGTCTCTCCGTGTTCAGGAGACTCAGGCGTATATAAAAGTCTATTGGATCATGTCTCCAGCCCCCCCCCCCCCCCCCACAGCCGTAGCTACAGTACAACCACTTAATGTCAAGGGCTCTCATCCACATTCATTCATTTTCTCCCCCCTGCTCTCTCTCCCATGAGCTCAATGTAACGCGAGAAGTGCTTGTAACGTCACCTTCAACGCGACACACACACACACACACACACACACACACACACACACACACACACACACACACACACACACACACACACACACACACACACACACACACACACACACACACACACACACACACACACACACACATATGGAACCTAGCTATGAAACTAGGTGCCTTATTAGCTAATGTACGCTCAGCCCGCAATGCTACACGGTTATAATGGGAAATCCCAGTCACATTAGCACATAAGCATAATAAAATGATGTATCTTTTTGTGAGACTAAACTCTTTGCTCTTGGAGATAAAATTGTGTTGCTGTTGGTTTTGTTTCATCAATAAATGAAGCAGAATACACTGTGAATGTATCTTTTTTTTTGCTTATTGCACTTTTTTCTCACTGCAAACATAATTCTGAAATATATGCTGATATATCAGTTAGCAACACAAATATAATTGCCATCATGTAGTGATGCTGAAAATGAAAAGTGGCTCAACTTACCCCAGTCTCCCCTACCAGGTATACCATCCACAGATTTCGGCAATGGAAAACCGAAAAGGCCGAGTAGAGTAGAGTCGAGTCGAGTAGGTGCCATGCAGTGGAAAAGCGCCATAAATTAAAGAATGAGGGCGGCCGGGTAGCGCAGAGGACTAAGCGTCTGTCTACCACCACAGAGACAGCTGTGGTGCCTCTGGCTTGGCCGACCGTCCATACTGACACAATTGGCAGAGTCAGCGGGTGGGAAACCCCGGCGAGGGTGGGTCCTGGTCGTTGTAAAACAGCGACTCCTACAGTTCGGTCGGGGCGCCTGCACAGCAAGGGAAGGATCTAAGAGAGGTAGTGTGACCTTCCACACGTTACACTCCCCCAGCGAGAGTCCGCGCTGCCAGGTGAAAAGAAGCGGTGGGCTGGGTACACATGTGTCGGAGGAAGCATGTGATAGTCTCCGCCCTCCCAGACCGACGGTAGGGGGTAGAGTGCGCAACGACCAGGAAGGGGATTGGGAATAGGCATAACGACTAACATTGGGATGGGAGAAAAATCGGAAAAAGAAGGAGGGGAAAAAGACAATAAAGAATGAATAGTTTCTTCCCTCCGGAAGCGACTGTTGCGATTGGAGGATCCAGAAAAGAGGGCGAAGCTTGAACTGTATACACTGTCATCATCGTCTGTGTGTGTGTCCCCGCAGGTCTCCCACCACTGCCCCGGCGTGCCCATCATCCTGGTGGGCACCAAGAGCGACCTGCGGAGCGACCCCGAGAGCCAGCGGAAGCTGAAGGAGCAGAACCAGACGGCCGTCACGCACCAGCAGGGCGCGGCGCTGGCCCGCCAGATCCAAGCCGCCCGCTACCTGGAGTGCTCGGCTCTCAACCAGGAGGGGGTCAAGGACGTGTTCGCGGAGTCCGTCAGGGCCTTCCTCGACCCGCAGCCCACCGTCCACAAGAGACACTGTCTGCTGCTGTAGGGGGGGGAGGGAGAGAGAGAGAGAGAGAGAGAGAGAGAGAGAGAGAGAGAGAGAGAGAGAGAGAGAGAGGCAGAGAGAGAGAGAGGGAGAGAGAGAGAGAGAGAGAGAGAGGGAGAGAGAGAGAGAGGCAGAGAGAGAGAGAGTTTTGTGAGTAAGAGGAGGGTTCCAAAGCCTCTAATCCCAAAGATATGAAACTCTTTGGCATCTGACTCAATTACATATCAAAATGTTCAGTGTGTGTTCATATCTGGGCATCGTTTGTTTTTTTCTTTCAGTTGTGTACTGTGAGATCAGGTGGTGGTGCCTCTCCCATTAACCCATGTGATCCTGTTGCTTTCATTTCACCCACGTCGGCACCCCTTCTTTGGCCATTTCACAGCAGTCGCGTTGTGCTCTTCCAAATAAGCTTTCGATTTTAACTTAAAGGAACACGCCAACATTTTGGGAAATTAGCTTACCGTCTTCTCCAGAGAGAGACAAGGAGATAGATACCAGTTTCCTCTCTGTGCGTTCAGTAGAAAGCTATCTGGCTGCATGTTAACCTAGCTTAGCACAATGGATGGAAGCGGACATGGCCGGTTGGCCTAGGCATTGTCCAACTAACACCTCTCCCCAAGGCTAACCGACCATGTCCGCTTCCATTCATTGTGCTAAGCTAGGCTAACGTGCAGCCAGATAGCTTTCTACTGAACGCACAGAGAGGAAACTGGTATCCATCTTCTTTGTCTCTCTCAGGAGACTAATTTCCCCAAATGTTGGCGTGTTCCTTTAAGTGGGGATGCAAAATGGCACACAAGTGAAAGCAACAACCGACTCAGCACCAAAGTGGGCTCAGCTGTAGTCCAGTCTCATGGAGTAGACCGCTACAGCGTTTCTTATGAACGTCCTCGTGCCGGAGGAAGAGCAAATGGTTGTCTTTTCTTTTTTGCCTTGTTGGGGGGAATGCTGTCTTCAACTTGGGACCACTTGCATTAGACATAATGATAGATATTGATTTCTATACTGGACAGATTGCTCAGCAGTCTGAAAGGAACCAGATACAGACAGTGCCCAGCACCCCCCTCCCCCCCCCCTTCCCCCCGGTTTAAGAAACACTGGATTAGCAGTCAAATCAAGTCAACTTTATGTATAAAGCACGTTTAGAAAGAAGCGCTGCACAAAGCCTTACAAATAATAACACGTAAACAATACGGTAAAGCAGGCGTACGAAGATCAGTACATAGAAGAGACATGTACACGATATACAAGCAGCACAAAACCCATTAAGAAGATTCAAACGCCAGTGAATAGAAGTAAGATGTTTTAAGCCAAAGACTTGAAAGAATCGATGGAGGATGGGGCGAGTCGGATGGAGGAGGGAAGGCTATTCCAGAGTCTCTAGTCTAGGGGCTGTGACCGCGAAAGCACTGGGCGTGGGACGGACAGCCAGGAGGCCCAGGTCAGACGACCTGAGAGACCTGGAGGTGGTGTAAGGGCTTCAGGAGATCTGTGATATAGGAGGGAGCCAGTCGGTTCAGGGACTATGAAAGCGAACAGCCAGTGAAGAGAGGCCAAAAAAGGGGAGATATGGTCCCTCTTTCTGGAACCAGTCAGAAGCCTGGCCGCGTCAACATTTTAGGCAACCAGCTTGTGTTCAGCGTTTCTCTGATTGGCCACTACGCCCATGTGACCGCGGCAGCGCGAGAGAGCGGCAGTGCGGAAATAGGCTGCATTCTATTGCCATGCTCTGCGACAAACTCTAACCTTAACCAACTCCGAAACAATGCCTAAACGTAACCCTAACCTTAACCAACTCCGAAACAATGCCTAAACTTAACCGGCGAAAGAATGCATGTTAAAAAAAATAAAAATAAAAAATTGAAGTGATTCGAACTTGTCACCAACGCACCGCAGGATCCACAGCAAGGCGGCGAACCAGTTGAGCTAACCGTCGATGTTAAAAGAGGGGGGATTACGGCTGCATAATGCCGCTCTGCCGCGTCGCCGCGGGGGCGTGGCTAGGCGCAAGCTGGTTGCCTAAAATGATTAAGCAGCCTGGCCGCTGCATGTTGGACCAGCTGCAGGCGGGACATGGAATTACAGTCGTCCCGCCGAGATTAAATGAAAGCATGCATTCTCTCCAGCAGGGGGATCATAGCTTCTTCTCCACAACAGGGCGCGCTAGCTTGGACATGCCCAGGCCCACTCAAAAGGCTTTTCTTCTTTGTAGTCTCATTTGTAAACAAAGTCTATCCATGGTTGTCATAAAATCCCCAAATCAAGGGCCGTTTTCTTTAGGTTGCATTTGGTTTAATTGAACGGGGGGGGTTCGGGTTAGCAGGCATGAAAGCAACCCGTTTTTTGGCCAGATGAAGAATTGTCTCTTCAACGTGGTCAGTCAGTCAGAGCACGTGCCACTTCAGAGCTCGATGGTCATTGCTCTTAGACGATGAAGTGAGTGAGGTTATGGTTTTTGAATACCGTATTCAGGACAATCTTCCTTCTTAGGACCAAGCTGGTGAAGCACTGTTTCACCTACTCTAACATTGCACAGAAATTAGGCATCCTCTTTCAAAAGTGGTCACAGGCCACTATTAGCCATAAAGCTCAAGGTTTTAATGGGTTATGACGGCAGAAAATATGCGGGGAAAACACAACCACCCCTGTTACATTTGAGGAAATACCCCACTGAGTGATTCTGTCCTCAGAAGAGAAGGAGGAAGGATGTATGTCGGCCTTCATATTAGAGCCTCGTCTCTGCCCCACCCCCGGCCTACTGTGACCTTTTTTTTTCATTCTTTTTTATTATCTTTTTCCTCCTTCTTTTTACGATTTTCTCCCCTCCCAATGTTAGTCGTTATGCCAATTCCCACTCCCCTTCCTGGTCGTTGCGCACCTACCCCCTACCGTCGGTCTGGGAGGGCGGAGACTATCACATGCTTCCTCCGACACATGTGTACCCAGCCCACCGCTTCTTTTCACCTGGCAGCGCGGACTCTCACTGGGAGAGTGTAACGTGTGGAAGGTCACACTACCTCTTCCAGATCCTTCCCTTGCTGTGCAGGCGCCCCGACCGAACTGTAGGAGTCGCTGTTTACAACGACCAGGACCCACCCTCGCCGGGTTTTCCCACCCGCTAACACTGCCAATTGTGTCAGTATGGACGGTGGACCAAGCTGGAGGTACCACAGCTGGATTCGATCCCACTGTCTCTGTGGTGGTAGACAGACGCGTAGTCCGCTGCGCTACCCGGCCGCCCTACTGTGACCGTTCTAACCTGTGTATGTATGACGCCTTACTTCAGACGCAGTGCATGGGTGCCGTTTCATAGAAAATGATCATACTGGGATCACAAATGTGTGTGTGTGTGTGTGTGTCTGTGTTTCAAATATTACAGAACTTTACTAAGCAGAACAAATATCCAATTCCTATATTGGATAAGACAAGAATTAAAAGATGTTGCTGATACCTTGCTCATTATGTCTCATGATGACCATAACAGAGGCCTTGCACGTTTATACAGTGCCCCATGTGTCCTCCATGTTGGAAGGCCCTTATAGGATCTTGTAAACAAGTTACGGTGCGAACAATGATAATGGTGCTTTTCCAATGTCTCACCTATACTCTACCGCTGCACATAAATAAAGCATTTTCTTCTGAAAGTGGTTACCTATGTTTACAGGCAGCCATGTTGGAAGAAAGAGAACATATTCCATGCAATGGAATGCAATTCCCTTCTTCTCGAATACTGAACGGCTCAGGTCAGTGTTTCATATTTGCCCCCTGTGACGTCTCGTTTCCTCCGGCTCGTCATCTCAGAAGCCTGTTCTATCATTTCCGTATCGTCCCGAAAGGCTTGGTTGGCTGATAACAGCGCGCTCTCTCTGTGGAAAAACTGGAAGGCTTGGATACTGTACAGTCGGGGGTTGTTGTCAGCCTCAGATCCGCATGAGAACTGTAGCTACAGTAGCCTCTGGCCCTCGAACCCAGGCTCATGATAGGATTTCTACTCTTGCCATCTGGGAGGGGCAGGCAGGCCCCACATCCAATTCTGTTGAAGCCACGGGACTCCATAGCTCATCGGTGCTGAAGTTCACCTTTGTTTCTTTTCTTAGAAATCAAATCGTCTAGGCGGTCGGGTGGCGTAGCGGAGATTGCGCTCGTCACCAATGCAAGAGGCTGCGGCCTCGACTCCCGGAGTCAGCATTGCCCTGCGCGGCTTGGGCCGATCGTCATACTAACTCGTTTGGCTGAGTTAGCGGGAGGGAAGTCGATGGGGTGGTAATCTGGCGTTGTGGACAGCGACGCCTACAGGTCAGGTCTGGGCGCCTGCACAGCGAGAGGCAGGAAGTGGTGAAGGCAGCGTGACCTCCCACCACGCGTTACGCTTCACCAATGAGAGTCCTCGCTGCCAGGTGAGAAGAGAGCCTGCTGGCTGTCTCCGCATGTGTCGGAGGAAGCATGTGGTAGACTTCAGGGTTCTCTTGTACCGACCAGTAGGGGGCACATGCGCACAACGACCAGGTAGGGGAGGGGGGGGAATTGGCATAACGACTAAATTGGGATGGGAGGAAAAAGCATAGAAAAATCAGGCGGAGAAAAAGAGGATTAAAAAAAGAAAGAAATCAAATCGTCTCAATTGAGATATTAATGTCATTCCTACAATCTTAAGACCGTCCAATCGTAAAAAAACACCTCCGAAAGCCAGATCCCAAGACTCAAGCCTGTAATGTAAAAGAAGAAGAAGTCTTTATTTGTCATGCAGATTCACACACATGGGAGATGAGCGACCCACAGGAACACACACATGCACTGAGTCGCCAATGAAATGTCTCTCTGCACTTGACCCATCCTGTCGTCCTTCCCCCCCCACATGGGCAGCCGGGAGCAGACATGGGCTGCGGCGTGGGACCGCGCCCCGGGGACCAACCCATGTGCTCCTGTCCGTCTTCGCCGGGGACGCGACAGCGATCTGTTCTGCATGTTTTTCCATTGGGTAGGGCTGACCCCTATTAGTCGAATAGTCGACTAATCGATCGAAAGGAGCCGTGGTCGACTGCCAACCTCTTAGTCGAATGCAAAAAAAAAATTACAATAATATTATAAATATATATATATATATTTTTTTTAATACATTTTTTTTTATCATTCTTTCCAAAAGAAAAGAGGCCTAGAAACGTGGCTAACGCTAATGGCACCAGTGATGCCAGTAACTACTTACTAAGTAACTAGTTACTCTAATCTGATTACTTTTTCAGTAATATCAATGTCTAACTTACTTACTTTTTACAAGCCAGTAATCTGATTACAGTTACTTTTCCAAGTGGCTGTGCGTTACTATTTAGTTACTATCTCATAATGCTGATGATAAGAGAGCCAGGGGTACAGTCGTGTTTACGTTTATAGCTGATTTTAGAATGGCTTCAGCATGAAGTTAAATCAACTATCCAGTTCGTTTTATAGTGTAATTTGGCTACTTGAGAGAGAGAGTGAGAGTGAGAGAGAGAGATTCATGTTACGCGCGACTTGCGGAGTACGCACTGAGTCCGTTGTCTCAGAATGGATTTGGTAGAGAGAGAGAGAGAGAGAGAGAGAGAGAAAAACAACTGTTATCATTCTTATGTCGTGGCAGCAGCAGGGGGACGACGGCGACGACTTCGTAACCTAGTTACTTTCAAAGTAATCAAGTAATCAGTAAAGTAACTAGATTACTTTTTAAAGGAGTAATCAGTAATCAGATTATTTTTTACAAGTAATCTGTGGCATCACTGAATGGCACGCATACCAGAGAGGCTAACTGCCTAAGAAAACAGGCACAGAGGCACTGAAAGAGGATCTCACCCGTCTAATGAACACACTAGACTAGACAAATAGGCCCCGCCCATAGGAACTAATCTACAGGTCAGCGCCGGGTTGTACCTCTAGATGGCGCCAGTAGGCCCCGTCCATAGGAACTAATCTACAGGTCAGAGCCGGGTTGTACCTCTTGATGGCGCCAGTAGGCCCCGCCCATAGGAACTAATCTACAGGTCAGCGCCAGGTTGTACCTCTAGATGGCGCCAGTAGGCCCCGCCCATAGGAACTAATCTACAGGTCAGCGCCAGGTTGTACCTCTAGATGGCGCCAGTAGGCCCCGCCCATAGGAACTAATCTACAGGTCAGCGCCGGCTTGTACCTCTTGATGGCGCCAGTAGGCCCCGCCCATAGGAACTAATCTACAGGTCAGCGCCAGGTTGTACCTCTAGATGGCGCCAGTAGGCCCCGCCCATAGGAACTAATCTACAGGTCAGAGCCGGGTTGTACCTCTAGATGGCGCCAGTAGGCCCCGCCCATAGGAACTAATAGGGATTCCCAAACGGAGCGGTGTTCCTCCTTCTGTTCGACGTCTCTCTCTGCAGGAAGTCATCGTCCTCCTGAGGTTCTCTTAAGAGGCAGGGAGCCGTTTCCTCTTCCTCCTCCCTCCCTCACTTCCTGTCCGTTGACAAACCCTTCTAGAACATAGAACTAGAAGGGATAGAATAGACATCGGTGTGTTCTGTCATTTAATTAGTACACCTAATTTGGTTGCCATAGAATTTGAATCATTGTTTTCCTGGAAATGGTGATGTTATTTTATGTGTGTGGATATTGCATGATGGCATACATTTGGTTTTAACACAACTGCACTGGAAGCCCTTTGCCGACTGAATCTAACATTCGACGGCAGCCATCTTCAGTGTACCAGCCGAATGACCATTCGATGGCAGCCATCTTCAGTGTACCAGCCGAATGACCATTCGATGGCAGCCATCTTCAGTGTACCAGCCGAAATTACCATTCGATGGCAGCCATCTTTAGTGTACCAGCCGAATGACCATTCGATGGCAGCCATCTTCAGTGTACCAGCCGAAATGACCATTCGATGGCAGCCATCTTCAGTGTACCAGCCGAATGACCATTCGATGGCAGCCATCTTTAGTGTACCAGCCGAATGACCATTCGATGGCAGCCATCTTCAGTGTACCAGCCGAATGACCATTCGATGGCAGCCATCTTCAGTGTACCACCCGAAATGACCATTCGATGTCAGCCATCTTCAGTGTACCACCCGAAATGACCATTCGATGGCAGCCATCTTCAGTGTACCACCCGAAATGACCATTCAATGGCAGCCATCTTCAGTGTACCAGCCGAATGACCATTCAATGGCAGCCATCTTCAGTGTACCAGCCGAAATGACCATTCGATGGCAGCCATCTTCAGTGTACCAGCCGAAATGACCATTCGATGGCAGCCATCTTCAGTGTACCAGCCGAATGACCATTCGATGGCAGCCATCTTCAGTGTACCAGCCGAATGACCATTCGATGGCAGCCATCTTCAGTGTACCAGCCGAATGACCATTCGATGGCAGCCATCTTCAGTGTACCACCCGAAATGACCATTCGATGGCAGCCATCTTCAGTGTACCACCCGAAATGACCATTCGATGGCAGCCATCTTTAGTGTACCAGCCGAATTACCATTCGATGGCAGCCATCTTCAGTGTACCACCCGAAATGACCATTCGATGGCAGCCATCTTTAGTGTACCAGCCGAATAGCCATTCGAGGGCGTTGGTTGTAGTATGGTATTACCCATTCTAGCAATTCCAATTCTGTGTTCTATAATCTCTTGACCAAAGGGGGCTATAATGGCACCTCCCCCGAGCCCTACTACCCCCACCCTGCCATTATCTTCCACCACATGGGCCATTGCGCTTGAATGTTCATCTTATATAGAGATATTTATCATAAATCCGTAATTTATGTTTTAATTTTTATTACATGATTGGATATTTTTGCTGTATTTGTTCATGATTTATTTTCCTGTGAATGTAAAGTCATTGTCTAAACTGAGAAGAGTGTTCTGTGTTGTGTATTCAGACCTGCATTTGATACAAGCTGAGAATAAAAAGTCCAGTTCAATATGTTGAAAAAGTGTTTAATTAATTTAATGAAATGTAAGGCTTAAGAGGATTTTCCTGCCGGTTGGCAAATAATAGAACATTTATTATTTATATCATTAGCAAATAAACCCCAATCTTGGAATTCATGTCAACTGAAAAAAAGGAAAGAAATGGGACTATTAATTTAAATTAATTATTCATTACATTATTAATAACTATTAATCAATTTATTAGGAATAGACTAGGGAACTCTTGACTGTGAGAATGCTGCATACTTTAACATGGAATCCTGAGTGCATAGTTCACAAACTTATGCATGCGCACGTACACACACACACACACACACACACACACACACACACACACACACACACACAGTTTAAAGCTGCTCAACATTCCTCACATTTGCCCAAACCTGTCGTCAGGTCACGATAGCACTTGCCTTGAAGGTTGAATCTTCTCCCCTACTCCCGTGACGTATCGCATGTCAGACTAGCGTTGCACGTGAAACCTTCTCATGCAATGTGACCACATGATTGATTGATTGATTGATTGATTGATTGATTTTTATTTATCTCGAACTAACACACATAATTATCACAACAAATTGATAAAAGCAAAAACAATATACATATACATACACATACATACATATAACTACATACACTTGACACATACATACAAACACGTATACACACATACACACAAACACACGCACACATACAAAAAGAAACCAAAACATAGAATTTGGTTCGAGAAGGGGCAGAAAGAGGCAGTGCTTATCTAGTCCTGCCCCTTCCTTACATCACACAATTCACAGATTCTTGCTCTCCATCTATAGTAAATGATAATAATAATTTAAAAGAAAATCTAAAAAAGAAGAAGATAGCAGTATTTGCAAGGAATAGAATATGTCATAGTCATAAGAAGTAACAGTACTACTCTAGATTTTCCTCTTTCGTGTATTTGTTTTAAGAATGTTTGTTTATAACTGCTTTAACATTTTCTAATATTTTTACTAAACGTTAACGTCTCATGCAGGCTGTTCCAAAGTGACACCCCACAGACCGAGATGCCCATTTGCTTCAACCGAGTTGCACCTGGATGGCACAGTATGACACCCATGCAAATAAGAAACTGTTCCAACAAAATGCCCAACAAAGATTAGACTTCCTGCACCAAGAAAACACTGATAACGTGTTTTTAAAGTGATAAAGAGTCAGGCAATGCTCACCCAAAGATGCATCAGCTGTAGAGGTTGATGGCGCACGCATGATGACCAGTGTGCATCGTCCTTGTGTGTGTCACACATTTACATTAGGAACATTTAGGAACACACACACACACATGCACTGAGTCGCTGACGAAATGTTCTCTGCACCTCCCATCCCGTCGTCCTCCCCCCCCCCCCCCAAGGGCAGCCGGGAGCAGACAAGGGCTGCAGCGTGGGGCCGCGCCCCGGGGACCAATCCAAGTGCTCCTGTCCGTCTTCGTCAGGGACGTGACAGCGTTAGCGATCTGTTGTGCATGTTTTTCCATTGGGTTTCTTTATTTTCCGAATTTCATATTGATTGAAGAAGTGTGTTTTTAGTCGACTGCAGACGATTTAGTCGGGTTTGGCTGTCCTGACTGTGGTGGGAAGTTCGTTCCAGCATTGCGGAGCGAGGACCGAGAATAGCCGGCTTCTCTTTGATGACCCCCCCCCCCCCCCCCCCCCCCAGGAGCTCGGAAAGGAGTGGGTCTGAGGCGGCCGGGAGAAGTAGAGCGGAGGGGTCTTGAGGGTGTGTCGTTAGAGGCAGGTGCCGTTCCCTTCATTGCACGATATGCAGGACCTTGAAGCGGATTTGTGCGGCGATGGGGAGCCAGTTGTTACTAGATGGTACAGTTACTGTGTTATTGTGGTCATTATTACCACACTGTCAGTGTGTGTGCCGCTCCCATTGCATGTCCCAGTTCGTTGCATGCCGAATAAAGACCTCTAAAGAGGTCCTGCATTATTATTATTATTATTATACTGTGATGACGCTGGACCCTGGACTAATGTATCAATAACACCTGAGAATTAAGAAGATACAACCTGGACATGGTGTGTGTGTGTGTGTGTGCCAAGCACCCACTGCACACAATATGGGAAAATATACAGGAGCCCCCTAATATCTGTATGAGTCTGTATCACCCCCCACCAGTCCCTCTCCTCTTAGCTTTTCTCATTTGACTGTCAAATCAATCAGCTGAACTTCCCCTCATATCTGAATTCAACAGTCCTCTCATGTCCAATGCTATGTTTTGGGCCCGGAAATAATTCACCCATTTACATGTGAATGGTTCTATCATGATCATATATGTATTTGATTCATTGTTGAGGTTATAAATTAATTAATCTATACTTACACATTGAGATAGCTGAATCGTCGACTAACTTAAAGGTCCCATAATTATTGGGAGATGCATTACGCCTGGTCTGGGGTGTGGATTTAGTCGGTCTGAAGCGTTATGTTAAGTTATGTGCTGGGGAGATTATATATAGGTGCTGCTGGCCGTTTAATAAGTCTTAAACGAGCCAATCAGAAGCCGTTGAAGTCATACCAAGGACACAATCATACCAGATCTACAAATATACAGTACTGTACAAAAATAGTCTAAAAAGAGACATACATTTGAGGGGGAAGAAAATGTACATTGGAGGAGGTTGGGTAGGTGGGGTGGGGGGGGGACTGTACATTGGAGGTGGTTGGGTTGGGTAGGCGGGGTGGGAAAACTGTACATTGGAGGGGGTTGGGTTTGAACATTTACAGGGGCCAGTTTCGAGAAGTGCAGTCTCCCGTAGGTGCTCTTTGAAAGTGGTTTTGAAGGTGGGTAGTGATTCACATTCCTTTACAGCTTTGGGTAGGGCGTTCCACATTGATGTGGCATAATTGCGAAACGTGTTTAGTCCCTTGTTTGAGCCGAATGTGGGTTTAACATGATTTGTGGAGCTCCCTCTGGTGTTGTGATCGTGGTATTCACTGACCTTTGGGAAATATTTTGACATGTACATGGGTACCTTGGTCGTGTAGTGTATCTTGTAGACCAGGCCCATTGCAAGTTGCTGTACTCTGTCGTCTACGCTAAGCCATCCTAGGTTGTCAAAGTGGGCAGGGGTGAGGTAGGTTCTAGGAGTCAGGTCAAGCAGTAGTCGGACCAGTTTGTTTTGTGATGTTTGTAATCTTGTTTTTAGTGCCTTTGAGGTGCTTTGGTACCATGAGGTGCAAGCATAGTCGTAGTACCCTTGAATGAGTGCTCCTGCCAGCAGTGCTACATTCAGTACAGAGTCTTTACAAGTTATTTTACTGTTGTGAAGGATCAGATTAAACCGAATATATATATTTATTTATGGATATATATTTAATAGTATTTGTATATCGTTTGATATCCCTTGTATATTCCTTGTACATATACACTGAATATCCCTTTATTCTACTACAGCCCATAATAGTTCATTCTCTTATTGGACGAAAGGACCAGGCGCCAGGGACAAGCCCCTGGCGTTCAAGTTCAAAGGTACCGACGAGACATGCCTTTACTAGCCTCAGCTCCGCGCAGGAATACGGCTACCGAAAGCAGAGTGGCACTATTTGTTCACCGCGCATATAAATATGGCGCAAGAAATGTAGACTTCCTCTTATCCCTTCGTCTTCTACCCAACTAAGTAACAGAACGTGAAGCCTCACCCCACGATACCGCGTGCGGTGTAGTATGGCCTGTTTGGCCTTAGAATAGCATTGAGACCTCGTGCGAATTAATAGCTGAATTGTCAGAGTTTGGCACCGTATTTCTATTAAGTAATAATAGTCTATTATGTATGGTGCATCGTGCGGTTAGAGTTCTAAAGTGAGCAGCACCCCCATCGCTTCCTCGTGTTATCTAGAGTCTTAACCAGGTTGGGCAGACCACACGTGGTGCTTTCATCCGAGGAGTTCTAGGCGAGGACCGAGTGGACCTGTACATTGGATTACCTACCCGACGACTGCTGAGCCCTATGCGGCATGGAATATATATTTGCTTTGGTACTTTGATTTGTGGAGCGGATAATCGCCAACACCGGTGAGTGTTGGATCTACCCGAAAGGAGTCAAGGTGAGACGGCGCTCAGACCAGACTGAGGTCGCCTCGCTTCTTCTTCACTGTGGAGCTACAGCTACAGCTACAGCCTACAAGAGAGCCAAGGTGTATTCATCTGTGGATCAAGATTCTACTGCACTGTCTTCTGTACGTGAAGTCTCCCTAGACATCGTTGACCAGACGGGATACGGCCGACGGCTCTCCTACCCCCCCTACTGGCTTACAACCGGCAGGACCCCTACAGTATATCCAGCTATAATCATTAAGTGTGCCATCGTTATAATTCCCTAAGAGCCAGGTTGTATACTTGCTTCCTGCGTAACCAGAGATTGGACATTCAGTGTTGATTTGCCTACGAGTACTCATTTGCCTTACAAGTGCATTCAAATCATAAACGTAATAGTGAATGTTATATGTACCCTTTGCTATATATTAAATATTGGATTATTACCTTTGTGTGGACCTGGTTTCATGGTGGGAAAGTGTTCATCATATTTAGATATCGTGTACTGTATGGCCAGTAGTTAAAGTACATAAAGCGGTAGTGGTTTAATGATACCATACTTATCAATACAGTCAGGGAATTGTACCCCTCAGTTACAATTGGTCCTTCGAGCCGGAGGGTAATTAGTGTAATATTAATATAGTGGTATTAATATTGAAATGGCCTATGATGAACACTCCACGAAACGGTCCTCCTAAAGTAGAACGCCCGCAACGTAGACGACAGCCACCTCAGTACTTAGAGGATTACGCTGTCAGTAAACTACCTAGCCTTCTACAAACAGTAAACGCAGTAAAAGTAGAAAGTAAAATTATGTCCGACCCTATCAACCAGGATACCCCGACCACAGAGGCCCTAGTGGGTTCTAATGTAACTGACCAAGCTCACGGTGGGGACCAGGAGGGAACTGACACGACTTTACCCCCCGCCAATACCGAAGAAGTAGTCCCCCCAGAGCTCCGGGAGGAAGACAACCCTCCAGAGGTGGAACTCTGCACGGAACAAGATGAGGAGAGCGCCGAGGAGATAGAGCTCCAGGACTCCCCAACGAGTACAGCCAGGAGCGGCTCACCCCTACAAGCGTCTTCCCCCAGCGAGGCGGAGAGGATGCCGTCACAGGCGTTCCTCGTCAGCCTGACAGCCTCTACCGAACGCGATCGACTCAAGGGTGAACGCGATCGACTTCAGGGTGAACGCGATCGACTCCAAACACAGCAACGGAGCAAAGAAGAGCACATACGCCTGGAGATGAGACGCCTTCAGACGGAAGAGAATATGGCAAGAGACCGGTCCGACACCCAGCGCGCCGCTGACGGTGCCCAAAGAGAAGCAGAGCGCGACATCGCTCTCATTTTGCGCGAAGCCGAGCGCGACAGACTACAGGGCGAGCGCGACAGACTACAAGCCGAGCGCGACAGACTACAAGCGCAGCTAATGGAGCAGCTGATCACCAGGGCAACACCCCCTCCCTCCACAAGGGGTTCCAGAGCCTCGTCAAGACACACGTCAAGGGCACCCTCCCCTAACCGATTAGGCGACCTTGAACTCGACCACCAGAGAGAGTCTACACCCCCCTCCGAACTCCTTCCCCGACCGGTCCAAGTGAGACCCAGCTACAAGGAAGGAACGGCGGACACGGCGGAGAGGCTAAATAAACGACTACAGGATCTAGATGACCTGGCAGAAGAAGAAGAGGGAGAAGAGGAGAGTCAAGCCCGACAGCAGCACATTACTCCACAGGACCAGGAAGTCCAGTACAGCCCAGGCTATACCCCCGCGGCTCTGCGCTACAGACCCCCGACTCGATTCACGGGTGAGCATGACGCACGACCAGTCCCGAGGAATAGCACCTGGACCAGCGGGCCATGGTACCCCGCCAGTACCAGCCCACCGAGAGGCGTAAGAAGAGACTCGCCCAGGAGGCCTCTCTTCCAACGCTCACCGATGTGCCAGCCATCCATGGCGTCATACATTGGCACACCGACGTTTCCAGACTTCACCCACGAGAATCGAGCACAGTACACGGAGCTCCGGATGTGCTTAGAGACAATGATGGTGGATGTCGCTGATGAACGCCACAAGTATGCAATATTATTGAAGCACCTGAAAGTGCCCCGAGCGCACAACATAGCGCTAGCCTATGCCACCTCTACGACCCCATACACCGCGGCTCTAGCAGCGCTGGACCAGAGATATGGACGTATATGGGATTACGTAATACAGGAGATAAGGCATATCGACCGCCTACCCCCAGCAACAGACAATCGCTCACTAGACGACCTGTCTATAAAAGTACAATCCCTGGTAGGGATGCTGGGGGCGCAACGAGAAAAGGGTATGCACGAACTATACGCAAACTCGAACGTCGAGAGGATTTTAGAGAAGCTGCCGCCCGCCCGACAGGAGCGCTTCAGGCGGCAAAGAGACCACCGTGATCCTAACGGTCCCGAGCCATCCCTCCTAGATTTAGCCGACTTCCTGGCGAGAGAAGTCAGCAGCCTACGGCTGGATACGTTCGTGCGGAGCACGCCAAGCTCCAGAGAGGGACCTAGGAGAGTAAACGATGGCCGAAGATCGGTGACTGTCATGCACCAATCAGAATCAGTACCGAGCAGCAAGAACCACAGTACCCCCTCGACGAAAGATAAGTGGAAGATGGTGTGCCCGTACTGCGAGAAGGAACACTGGTTGTCACAATGTGACCAGTTCAAGAAGATGACCGCTGAAGAAGTAAGTCAGTGGATAAAGTCCAACAGGCGCTGTTACCGATGTGCGCGCAGTCACATGGCAGCCGAGTGCCGCCTAAAGAAGAGGTGTAGTCGGTGTGACGGAGCCCATCTGGATGTCCTACACGACAGTAACAAAAGAAAGCCTGCACCATCCAACAGCACCAAGGCAAGTGTTATGTACATTGAACCCGCTAGCAGCAGCGGCGCCCAGGTGCTCTTAAAGGTGGTCCGTGTAACACTGAGTTACCAAGATAAGGTCATGGACACTTACGCCGTCCTTGACGACGGGTCAGAGAAGACCCTTCTCCTCGCGTCCGCTGCGGCCCAGCTGGGGCTGCGGGGGAGCGAGAACCAGATGACGATTCGGACAATAAGAAGAGATCTAAAGACGATAAAGGGCGAGAATGTCTCCTTCACTATCGCAGCAAGCGGGCAGCCAGAGAGACGGTACAGGATTACTAATGCTTTCACCAGCCAAGAAATAGGACTATCGCAGTACACCTACCCCATCGCCATGCTGACGGAGAAATATGTGCACCTGCGTCAACTACCTATACCGCTCATAGACGGTGCCACCCCGACCCTGCTGATAGGCTCCGACCATGCAGACCTCATAGTCCCGATAGACCGGGTCCATACAGGACCCAGAGGTTGTCCTGCAGCAGTCGAGACCCGCCTAGGATGGACGTTACAAGGCCCCCTCGCCAAGTCTCTTAACCGAACAGCAGCCACTAGCTGCCTCCACTCCAGAGCGACAGAAGGAGACACCACACTCCTGCAGCATGTCGAGAGGCTATGGACACTAGAGACAATGCCCTTTAAGAACGAAAAGAAAGACATTCGTTCTAAGGAAGATATCTACGCTATAGCCCTCCTCGAGCACGGGACAAAGAGAGTCAACGTCAACGGAGTGATGAGATACGCAACTCCACTCCTGAGGCGAGAGGGAATGCCCACCTTTCGTGCTACAAAAGAGGCGACGGAGCGGTATCTATTGAACACAGAGCGGCGCCTAGCCAAAGACCCCGCTCAAGAAGCTGTGTACCGCGCTGAGATTAACAAATTAATCACAGCGGGACACATAAAGAAAATTGACATTAAAGAGGCCGATCAGACGACCGAATCATGGTACGTGCCGCACCACAAGGTCCACCACAACGGCAAGGATCGCATTGTGTTTAACTGCAGCTACCAGATCGGATCACAAAATCTGAATAAAGAACTCTTGGCCGGCCCAACACTCGGCCCCTCCCTACTAGGCGTGCTACTACGCTTCCGCCAGGACAAGGTGGCTATCAGCGGCGACATCAAAGGGATGTTCCTGCAGGTGAGGCTAGTGGAGGAGGACAAGCCCCTGCTGCGGTTCCTATGGAGAGAGAGGATCGGAGATGAGCACCCAACCATCTATCAATGGGAAGTCCTCCCTTTCGGAACCACATGCAGCCCATGCTGTGCTACGTTTGCACTGCAAAAGCATGTCGCAGAGGACCCAGCAGCAGATGAAGAGGTCCAACAAAGTGTGACAAATAGTTTCTACGTGGACAACTGTTTACAAAGCGTCTCGACGCCAGAAGAAGCCGAGGCTCTCCTACTCAAGCTCCGCGCCTCCCTGATCAAAGGCGGCTTTGATCTCAGGCAGTGGGCCAGCAGCGACCCGCAAGTACTGCGCCGCCTCTCCCCCGAGGACAAGGCCGCGAGCAGCGATACTTGGATGGCGACCATCCCAGGAGAAGCCCAAGAAATGACACTAGGACTAGTCTGGCGCTTCAAAACAGACTCGCTCCATTATAGACACAAACCCCTGACCAAGGAGCAGGGAAGGTCGACGGCAATACCGACCACCAGAGGGAGGGTATACAGAACACTCGCCAGACAATATGACCCGTTGGGATGTATTCTACCTTACACCACCAGGGCAAAGATGATTGTAAGAGCGCTATGGGACAAAGACCAGGGCTGGGACGATCCCATACCCGAACACCTTGCATCCACATGGAGAGAGTGGGAGACGGAACTCCGCTCACTCCCCGGTGTTAACATACGCCGCAGCTACTTCCCACCCACAGTGAGGCCAGAGACATGCAAGATCGACCTGCACGTATTCAGCGACGCCTCCGAAGTAGCCTACGGTTCGGTGGCTTACTTGCGTGCCCAAGAGGAGGGAGGAGAAATGCATACTGCTTTCATCCTGGCTCGCTCAAGAATAGCCCCACGCAAGCAACAATCTATCCCGCGCCTAGAGCTCTGCGCAGCCCTAGCAGGAGCGCAGCTCGCCACGTTAATCCAACGTGAACTCACCATTCCGGTGCAAAGAACAATCTTGTGGTCAGACTCCACGACCGTACTCACATGGATCCGGTCTGATTCGTGCAGATACAAGGTCTTCGTGGGAGTCAGAGTCACCGAGATTCAAGAGTTAACAGAAGTAACCAGCTGGCGGTATGTGGACACCAAACACAACCCAGCTGACGTCATCACCCGGGGAATGTCCCTGGATGACCTCACCCGTCCCAACCTCTACAGTGACGGGCCAGAGTTCCTCAAGCTCCCCGAAGAAGAGTGGCCTACACCCACCCCACGGGAGGCGAGCAAAGAGGAGGCAGAGAACAAGAAACCTATGTTCTGTGGGTTGACACACACACTCGTCCCCACAGACCCGGTTCTAGACGATTGCCTCACCCTAGAGAGTGCGCAGCTAAAGACATTTCTGTGGCACCACCCAGAGGTTCAGCCCACAACTGACATTTCAGCAGCTGACTACGAAGAAGCAGAACTCCTTCTACTACAACGAGCCCAGAGAGACTCGTTCCCCGATGAGCTAGCCTGTCTACAGGGAGCAAAGCCCGTCCCATCAGACAGCAGACTGCTTCACCTGGCCCCCGAGAGCGACGCCCATAATCTCATCAGAGTGGGTGGTCGTCTGCGGAGAGCCCCAGACCTACCGGATGACGTTAAGTACCCGATAGTCTTGAACAGCCGACACAAGGTCACAGAGCTGATCATAAAGAAATACGACGAGGATGTGCACCACGCAGGGGCAGAGAGAGTCTTCGGGGAGATCAGACGTCGTTATTGGATACTGCAAGGGAGAGAAGCAGTGCGGCGCTTCCAGCGAACCTGTCTAGACTGCCGTAAGTGGCGCGCGCAGCCCAGTATACCCCGGATGGCTGACCTACCTCCCTGTCGCCTCCGACTCGGCGACAAGCCCTTCCACTCCACCGGTATGGACTGTTTTGGCCCGCTGTATATAAAGAGAGGAAGAGGAACCGAGAAGCGGTGGGGTATTGTATTCAAATGCATGACCACCAGAGCGATACATATCGAACTCCTTCCAACCATGAGCACAGACTCATTCCTTATGGCCTTCCGAAGATTCACATCACGGAAAGGAAAACCGTCTACATTGTTGTCTGATCACGGGACAAACTTCAAAGGCGGAGAAAGAGAGCTGAGAGAGAGCTTCCAAGCTATGGGCCCAGAACTTAAGACCCACCTCGCTCCATCCCAGATTGACTTCCAGTTTAATCCCCCGAACGCACCTCACTTCGGTGGAACCTGGGAACGAGAAGTACGTTCCATAAAGACAGCCCTGTACGCCGTGCTTGGGGCCCAGACTGTGGCGGAAGAAGTCCTAATGACAGTCCTCACGGAGATCGAGGGAGTATTGAACTCAAAGCCCCTCGGTTACGTCTCAAGTGATGTAGCAGATGTCGACCCAGTCACCCCCAACACCCTCTTGATGGGGCGGCTGGACCCCGCGCTACCACAGACAATGTACAGGCCTGAAGAAGCGAACGGCCGAAGAATGTGGAGGTACAGTCAAGTACTGGCTGAGTTTTGGAACAGCTTCCTACTCCACTACCTACCGTCTCTACAGACCCGCCAGAAGTGGGTAAAAGAGAGAGACAATTTGACAGAAGGAACAGTCGTCATGATCATCGACCAGTCACTACCCAGAGCTATGTGGCCGGCTGGCCGCGTAAGCAAAGTGATCACCGGTGCCGATGGAAAGGTCCGAGCAGCTGAAGTGCTCGTCCAAGGACGAACTTACACCCGACCCGTGGCAAGGCTAATAGAACTGCCAAGGCTCCCTGATACTATCGATGACGACCATGACCCTATGACTTTGTGAGTTGACTGACCCTTACAGCGGACATTGAGTAGTGGACAGTGCGGTTAATCTGTCTCTGCTCAGCTAATTAGGTGGGACTAATTAGGGGGCGGCTGTTGTGAAGGATCAGATTAAACCGAATATATATATTTATTTATGGATATATATTTAATAGTATTTGTATATCGTTTGATATCCCTTGTATATTCCTTGTACATATACACTGAATATCCCTTTATTCTACTACAGCCCATAATAGTTCATTCTCTTATTGGACGAAAGGACCAGGCGCCAGGGACAAGCCCCTGGCGTTCAAGTTCAAAGGTACCGACGAGACATGCCTTTACTAGCCTCAGCTCCGCGCAGGAATACGGCTACCGAAAGCAGAGTGGCACTATTTGTTCACCGTGCATATAAATATGGCGCAAGAAATGTAGACTTCCTCTTATCCCTTCGTCTTCTACCCAACTAAGTAACAGAACGTGAAGCCTCACCCCACGATACCGCGTGCGGTGTAGTATGGCCTGTTTGGCCTTAGAATAGCATTGAGACCTTGTGCGAATTAATAGCTGAATTGTCAGAGTTTGGCACCGTATTTCTATTAAGTAATAATAGTCTATTATGTATGGTGCATCGTGCGGTTAGAGTTCTAAAGTGAGCAGCACCCCCATCGCTTCCTCGTGTTATCTAGAGTCTTAACCAGGTTGGGCAGACCACACGTGGTGCTTTCATCCGAGGAGTTCTAGGCGAGGACCGAGTGGACCTGTACATTGGATTACCTACCCGACGACTGCTGAGCCCTATGCGGCATGGAATATATATTTGCTTTGGTACTTTGATTTGTGGAGCGGATAATCGCCAACACCGGTGAGTGTTGGATCTACCCGAAAGGAGTCAAGGTGAGACGGCGCTCAGACCAGACTGAGGTCGCCTCGCTTCTTCTTCACTGTGGAGCTACAGCTACAGCTACAGCCTACAAGAGAGCCAAGGTGTATTCATCTGTGGATCAAGATTCTACTGCACTGTCTTCTGTACGTGAAGTCTCCCTAGACATCGTTGACCAGACGGGATACGGCCGACGGCTCTCCTACCCCCCCTACTGGCTTACAACCGGCAGGACCCCTACAGTATATCCAGCTATAATCATTAAGTGTGCCATCGTTATAATTCCCTAAGGCGTGTACCTTAATGACAAGCAAGCAGTGCAAAAATGCGGAAGCATTCGTCACTGCACGCCACTACGGTAAAGCGCCTTTCTTTTCAGGCCCGCTTTGGGAGCTGTCGCGCGGAAATAGGCTGTCTATTGCCATTCTCTTTGACAAACTCTAACCTTAACCAGCTCCTTAACAGCGCCTAAACTTAACCGTTCTAACCTTAACCAACTCCGAAACAATGCCTAACCTTAACCTTAACCATGCCTAACCTTAACCATAGAAAGAATATTGCCATTCTCTTTGACAAACTCTAACCTTAACCAGCTCCTTAACAGCGCCTAAACTTAACCGTTCTAACCTTAACCAACTCCGAAACAATGCCTAACCTTAACCTTAACCATGCCTAACCTTAACCGGCGAAAAAATATTTGATAGGATTCGAACTCGCCAGCAAACGAGCCGTAGGATCCACAGCCATGCAGTCTTGCCAATTGAGCTATTTCTGGATACTGAATAAGGGGCGGTGACTTATATATATTGAGCTCCGCTCGTGTCGAACCAAGGCGGGATCTCATGCGCATGCGCGGGCACCTCGCGCGAGCACGCCGGCGCACGCACCTGAGCGAGCACGCCGCCGCCGGTGCACGCACCTGGGCGCTGGGCGAAGGAAAATGAAAGGCGCATTACCGCACGCCACTACGGTAGAATGCTTCCGCATTCTTGCACTGCTTGCTTGTCATTAAGGAACAGGCTTCCCTAAGAGCCAGGTTGTATACTTGCTTCCTGCGTAACCAGAGATTGGACATTCAGTGTTGATTTGCCTACGAGTACTCATTTGCCTTACAAATGCATTCAAATCATAAACGTAATAGTGAATGTTATATGTACCCTTTGCTATATATTAAATATTGGATTATTACCTTTGTGTGGACCTGGTTTCATGGTGGGAAAGTGTTCATCATATTTAGATATCGTGTACTGTATGGCCAGTAGTTAAAGTACATAAAGCGGTAGTGGTTTAATGATACCATACTTATCAATACAGTCAGGGAATTGTACCCCACAGTTACATTTACAATCTATCATTTTACAGTGGATTTAAGGAATACCTTGAGATTTTAAATGTAGACTATCTTCTCTTTTCCAGGCACCTCTCGTGTTATCGTCGAGATGTTTCTACCTTGAAAAGCAGCGGTATTAGCATAGCTAGCATTTCTCATTCAAACCAATGATTACCACCAGCCACAAGGCAACACGTTAGCTAACCCAGTTGGGTTTGAATGAAGAATGCCAAAAAGCCTTTTGGTTAAATTAAGTGCCAGAACAGAAACCTTTCAGTGTCAAGTACCTGGTTAAAAAAGGTAACAAACTACAATTGAAAAAGTATTTCATATAACCAATAGTCATTTATAAACCATGTGCACACATACAAATAGCATATGAATTGTAGTTACACTGCATAACACATGGTCTCCATCAACAATAGAGGCCTTGCATGGAATGTAGTTCTCTTTCTTCCAGGATGGCTGTCTGTAACATAGCAACCGTTATGTTGTGCAAGAGACAACGGTTGCTATGTGTTGGTATATGAGACGTATATCAACAGAAATGTAATATATTGGTGTTTTATTACTGGTTCTTGTAAACAAGTCACAGTAGAATATTAATATCATGCGTTTCCAGTGTTTTACCCGCTCTACCACTGCACAGACATGAGACATTTTGAAAGTGGTTACCAATGGTCACATTGCTGCCATTCTGGAAGACAGAAAACGACACAAACCTAACCTTAACCTTAACCATGCCTAACCTTAACCATAGAAAGAATATTGCCATTCTCTTTGACAAACTCTAACCTTAACAGCGCCTAAACTTAACCGTTCTAACCTTAACCAACTCCGAAACAATGCCTAACCTTAACCTTAACCATGCCTAACCTTAACCATAGAAAGAATATTGCCATTCTCTTTGACAAACTCTAACCTTAACCAGCTCCTTAACAGCGCCTAAACTTAACCGTTCTAACCTTAACCAACTCCGAAACAATGCCTAACCTTAACCTTAACCATGCCTAACCTTAACCGGCGAAAAAATATTTGATAGGATTCGAACTCGCCAGCAAACGAGCCGTAGGATCCACAGCCATGCAGTCTTGCCAATTGAGCTATTTCTGGATACTGAATAAGGGGCGGTGACTTATATATATTGAGCTCCGCTCGTGTCGAACCAAGGCGGGATCTCATGCGCATGCGCGGGCACCTCGCGCGAGCACGCCGGCGCACGCACGCACGCACCTGAGCGAGCACGCCGCCGCCGGTGCACGCACCTGGGCGCTGGGCGAAGGAAAATGAAAGGCGCATTACCGCACGCCACTACGGTAGAATGCTTCCGCATTCTTGCACTGCTTGCTTGTCATTAAGGAACAGGCTTCCCTAAGAGCCAGGTTGTATACTTGCTTCCTGCGTAACCAGAGATTGGACATTCAGTGTTGATTTGCCTACGAGTACTCATTTGCCTTACAAATGCATTCAAATCATAAACGTAATAGTGAATGTTATATGTACCCTTTGCTATATATTAAATATTGGATTATTACCTTTGTGTGGACCTGGTTTCATGGTGGGAAAGTGTTCATCATATTTAGATATCGTGTACTGTATGGCCAGTAGTTAAAGTACATAAAGCGGTAGTGGTTTAATGATACCATACTTATCAATACAGTCAGGGAATTGTACCCCTCAGTTACATTTACAATCTATCATTTTACAGTGGATTTAAGGAATACCTTGAGATTTTAAATGTAGACTATCTTCTCTTTTCCAGGCACCTCTCGTGTTATCGTCGAGATGTTTCTACCTTGAAAAGCAGCGGTATTAGCATAGCTAGCATTTCTCATTCAAACCAATGATTACCACCAGCCACAAGGCAACACGTTAGCTAACCCAGTTGGGTTTGAATGAAGAATGCCAAAAAGCCTTTTGGTTAAATTAAGTGCCAGAACAGAAACCTTTCAGTGTCAAGTACCTGGTTAAAAAAGGTAACAAACTACAATTGAAAAAGTATTTCATATAACCAATAGTCATTTATAAACCATGTGCACACATACAAATAGCATATGAATTGTAGTTACACTGCATAACACATGGTCTCCATCAACAATAGAGGCCTTGCATGGAATGTAGTTCTCTTTCTTCCAGGATGGCTGTCTGTAACATAGCAACCGTTATGTTGTGCAAGAGACAACGGTTGCTATGTGTTGGTATATGAGACGTATATCAACAGAAATGTAATATATTGGTGTTTTATTACTGGTTCTTGTAAACAAGTCACAGTAGAATATTAATATCATGCTTTTCCAGTGTTTTACCCGCTCTACCACTGCACAGACATGAGACATTTTGAAAGTGGTTACCAATGGTCACATTGCTGCCATTCTGGAAGACAGAAAACGACACAAACCTAACCTTAACCTTAACCATGCCTAACCTTAACCATAGAAAGAATATTGCCATTCTCTTTGACAAACTCTAACCTTAACCAGCTCCTTAACAGCGCCTAAACTTAACCGTTCTAACCTTAACCAACTCCGAAACAATGCCTAACCTTAACCTTAACCATGCCTAACCTTAACCATAGAAAGAATATTGCCATTCTCTTTGACAAACTCTAACCTTAACCAGCTCCTTAACAGCGCCTAAACTTAACCGTTCTAACCTTAACCAACTCCGAAACAATGCCTAACCTTAACCTTAACCATGCCTAACCTTAACCGGCGAAAAAATATTTGATAGGATTCGAACTCGCCAGCAAATGAGCCGTAGGATCCACAGCCATGCAGTCTTGCCAATTGAGCTATTTCTGGATACTGAATAAGGGGCGGTGACTTATATATATTGAGCTCCGCTCGTGTCGAACCAAGGCGGGATCTCATGCGCATGCGCGGGCACCTCGCGCGAGCACGCCGGCGCACGCACGCACGCACCTGAGCGAGCACGCCGCCGCCGGTGCACGCACCTGGGCGCTGGGCGAAGGAAAATGAAAGGCGCATTACCGCACGCCACTACGGTAGAATGCTTCCGCATTCTTGCACTGCTTGCTTGTCATTAAGGAACAGGCTTCCCTAAGAGCCAGGTTGTATACTTGCTTCCTGCGTAACCAGAGATTGGACATTCAGTGTTGATTTGCCTACGAGTACTCATTTGCCTTACAAATGCATTCAAATCATAAACGTAATAGTGAATGTTATATGTACCCTTTGCTATATATTAAATATTGGATTATTACCTTTGTGTGGACCTGGTTTCATGGTGGGAAAGTGTTCATCATATTTAGATATCGTGTACTGTATGGCCAGTAGTTAAAGTACATAAAGCGGTAGTGGTTTAATGATACCATACTTATCAATACAGTCAGGGAATTGTACCCCTCAGTTACATTTACAATCTATCATTTTACAGTGGATTTAAGGAATACCTTGAGATTTTAAATGTAGACTATCTTCTCTTTTCCAGGCACCTCTCGTGTTATCGTCGAGATGTTTCTACCTTGAAAAGCAGCGGTATTAGCATAGCTAGCATTTCTCATTCAAACCAATGATTACCACCAGCCACAAGGCAACACGTTAGCTAACCCAGTTGGGTTTGAATGAAGAATGCCAAAAAGCCTTTTGGTTAAATTAAGTGCCAGAACAGAAACCTTTCAGTGTCAAGTACCTGGTTAAAAAAGGTAACAAACTACAATTGAAAAAGTATTTCATATAACCAATAGTCATTTATAAACCATGTGCACACATACAAATAGCATATGAATTGTAGTTACACTGCATAACACATGGTCTCCATCAACAATAGAGGCCTTGCATGGAATGTAGTTCTCTTTCTTCCAGGATGGCTGTCTGTAACATAGCAACCGTTATGTTGTGCAAGAGACAACGGTTGCTATGTGTTGGTATATGAGACGTATATCAACAGAAATGTAATATATTGGTGTTTTATTACTGGTTCTTGTAAACAAGTCACAGTAGAATAATAATATCATGCTTTTCCAGTGTTTTACCCGCTCTACCACTGCACAGACATGAGACATTTTGAAAGTGGTTACCAATGGTCACATTGCTGCCATTCTGGAAGACAGAAAACGACACAAACATTCTGTGCAAGGCCTCTATTACCGCCGGTAGTAAAATGTGTGCTTCGAGAATCAAGACAAGAGTTCTCTCCTTACAAGCAGGGGTGGAACTTCAAGGATATTGTTATTATAAATTATATCATTATATTGTGGCTTTCTATCAACCCATGACCACTTTGTGATGTGTTAGGCAAACACATCATTATGAAGTGTAGTAAGTACAACCAAGCCTCTTATTTTAGAGGAGTTTAGTTGATCCAACTTTTATTCCTCAATGACATCATCATTTCCATCCCCTCTTTTTACAAGGTAGAACTCTGACCTGCCTACTGTAGATCAAGAGCAGCCAGAGTGATGATCTACATCTACAATACATTTCTCAAAGAACAGATAAGCGGTGGCAGTAGGATGCTGAATCATCTTATAAAATAAACCAATATGCATTGTACTAAAAATGAAAAACGTAAAAACGTAAGAAACATCTTTGGAGCGTCCAGAGTCGAGGCAGCAGCCGCTGTGTGCTTTGTAACGAGACGGTAAGTTCACACACGTGACAGCGTCTGGGGATCAACCATTCTCACTTCATCAAGTACCACATTTTAAAGTAAGTCAATAGACAAAAACGAGACATCTAACACTGTGTGTGTGTGTGTGTGTGTGTGTAAAAAGGCAGAAATCTAAGTTGATATGCTTTGATTTCTGCTCATGTTACCCCGTGGCTTGTGGTCTGGTGCTTTAGGTTCTGTACCCGTTTCATCCCAGTATCAACCTGACCATCATCAGTACCAGTCCATCCCCTAACAGATGCAGATGTTGCTGGTTACCCGAGACCTTTCCTAGGCACTTTCAAGGAAACTATAAAAGAAGGAAGAGTCGAGAATACCAGCGTTCGAGGGGGCGGCTGGGTAGCGCAGTGGAGAATGCACTCGCCTACCACCGCAGAGACTCTGGGATCGAATCCAGCTGTCAGCGGTACCTCCGGCTTGGTCAGTCGTCCCTACTAACACAATTGGCAGTGTTAGCGGGTGGGAAGCCGGTGGGGTGTGTGTCCTGGTCGTTGTAAACTGCGACACCTACTGGTCGGTCGGGGCGCCTGTTCAGCAGGGAGGGGATCGAGGGGAAATAGCGTGAACCTCCGCACGCGTTACGTTCCCCCAGTTTGAGTCCTCGCTGTCAGGTGAAAAGAAGCGGCTGGCTGACTCCACAATGTATCGGAGGAGGCATGTGGTAGTTTATTTTTTATTTTGTTGGTCTTTTTCCCCCTCCATTTTCCTCCGATTTTCTCCCATCCCAATGTTAGTCGTATGCCAATTCCCAGTCCCTTCCTGGTCGCTGCGCTTTACCCCCCACAGTCAGATCATCTGGGAGAGTGGAGGCTATCACATGCTTCCTCCGACACACGTCCAGCCAATCAACCGCTTCTTTTCACCTGGCAGCGCGGATCCTCCCTGAGAGGGCGTAGCGTGTGGGAGGACCACACTATCCCACTCAGGTCCTATCCGCGCTTAGCAGGCGCCCCGACCGAACTGTAGGAGTCGCTGTTTACAACGACCCGGACCCACCCCGCCAGCTTCTCCCACCCTCTAATACTGCCAATTGTATTAGTGCAGACGGCCAGCCAAGCTGGTGACAACCCCGGAGCTGTGAGCTGGATTCGAACAGGCGAATCCAGCTCACAGCTCCGGGGCTGGTGACGAACGCAATCTCCGCTCGGCCACCTAACCGCGGCATGTGGTAGTTCTACACCCTCCCCAGGCCGACAGTGGGGCAATGCGCGCAACAACCAGGAAGGGAATTGGCATAACGACTAAATTGGGATGGGAGAAAAATACAGAAAAAGTGAGAACAAAAAATAGATTAAAAAAAAAAGAAGAATACCAGCATTCAATACTCTGCTTGGTGCCAGTTCTATTGAAGCCTATGGGAGATACATTGATAGGGAAAATATACTAATATATATGAGGAAATATACATCAACCAATATAGCAAACATTAGATTAACAATAGTTAACAATACAACAATCGTTGATGATTCTGACATCCCGAGGTAATAACCCGTTTAAATGACATAAGCGAGGAGACGGCTGATCCCATTGAACTCGATGTCGGCCAAACTGAAAAGTTTCGACACTTGGCATCATGTGCTACACACTGACGTGATGACCCTTCCTTCTTTTATAGTTTCCTTGGGCACTTTGAACCATGAGGAAGAGCTTTACCACCAAGATGCTGCGTGTGGCATTGATACCACACACTAAGCATTACCTGCTGCCGCAACCCTCCGAGTGCTTTAGTGCTTTCAGACGCTGGACCTCATCCAACCACTTCCAACTATTCAATGCTGGTACAGTAGATGATGATTGTGTGCATGAAGTAGAGGTTAAAGATGACCCACCCCCCCCCCCTTCTTTTCTTGATCCTCCAATCACAATTGTTGCTTCCCTCTGTAGCAGTTACGATTAACTGTTTCGCTTTGGATTAAAGCTTCAGCTAAATGACTAAATGTAAATGTACGACTGGGAGGATGAAGAAAAGAGGGCAGGGTTTGAGATAAGTCCATTGCCAGGTCTGACAGTCATGCTGCGTAGTACACACACAGTAGTACTATTACACAAACCGTCAACACGCTCGTCTTAAAGACGTTAACGCACCATTGTCCTCTGCAGTCTACAGTGAGATTGTGTCCCACAATATGTCGATGTTCCTGGCATTTTACGAGTGGCAATCTTCAACAATGTTTTTTTTTTTATCCATTTTTCTCCCATTTTCTATATTTTCTCCCATCCCAATTTCGTATCATCCAATTCAACCCTCCCCTGTCACGAACGCTGTTTCTTGCCTCCCACAAGCCGGCTGCAATGTGGACTAAGTCATACATAGCACAAGTCCCCTCCGGTACTTGAGGTAACAGCAGTCGCATCTTTTCACCTGCGCAGCTCAATCTCTCAGTGGCGAGGAGTAACGCGTGGGAGGCTCACGCTGCCCCCGACACTTCCTGATTCCACTGCGCAGGCGCACCAACCGACCTGTAGGAGTAGCTGTCCACAACGCCCGATCCCCACCCATCAGTTTCCCACCCCCTAATACGGCCAATGTGTATTAGTACGGACGACCAGCTAAACTGAAAGCAAATGTGGAGCGCTGGGCTCGAACTGACGAGCCCAGCGTCTCCAGCATTTCGTGGCGGCGCCTTCATGTTTCCCATGAGTTGAATGATGAGCACATATCTCATAAGCGCTAGATTTAAATGAGGACCTTCTGCATTACTGCATGTGGGAATAATTCAAGGAATCGATTAGTCGAGGACGTCCTATGACTATAGGTGGGCTAAGAGCGTCTTTTTGAGGACAGCGCGTGTAACGCCTCCTAGAAATACCCAGATAAAATAGTACTCTGGTAAAAGTAATAATAATACTCTATAAGTAAAAATGTCCTCCATTCAAAATCTCACGTAAGCAAAAGTAGAGAGAAGTATTTGATATTGAATGTACTTAAGTATGAAAAGTAAAAGTATGCGTTCTACAAGATGTTTGTGTATTCCAGTGCTTGGGAGCGTTCAAGCCTCCAACCGTTGACCTCTAAAGGTTAAAGTGGTATGTGGTCCAGTTATGCTGCTCTGATTAAAGGTCATGTTAAAGTGGTATGTGGTCCAGTTATGCTGCTCTGATTAAAGGTGATGTTAAAGTGGTATGTGGTCCAGTTATGCTGCTCTGATTAAATGTGATGTTAAAGTGTTGTGTGGTCCAGTTATGCTGCTCTGATTAAAGGTGATGTTAAAGTGTTGTGTGGTCCAGTTATGCTGCTCTGATTAAAGGTCATGTTAAAGTGGTATGTGGTCCAGTTATGCTGTTCTGATTAAAGGTTATGTTAAAGTGGTATGTGGTCCAGTTATGCTGCTCTGATTAAAGGTGATGTTAAAGTGTTGTGTGGTCCAGTTATGCTGCTCTGATTAAAGGTCATGTTAAAGTGGTATGTGGTCCAGTTATGCTGTTCTGATTAAAGGTTATGTTAAAGTGGTATGTGGTCCAGTTATGCTGCTCTGATTAAAGGTGATGTTAAAGTGTTGTGTGGTCCAGTTATGCTGCTCTGATTAAAGGTGATGTTAAAGAGGTATGTGGTCCAGTTATGCTGCTCTGATTAAAGGTGATGTTAAAGAGGTATGTGGTCCAGTTATGCTGCTCTGATTAAAGGTTATGTTAAAGTGGTATGTGGTCCAGTTATGCTGTTCTGATTAAAGGTTATGTTAAAGTGGTATGTGGTCCAGTTATGCTGCTCTGATTAAAGGTGATGTTAAAGTGTTGTGTGGTCCAGTTATGCTGCTCTGATTAAAGGTGATGTTAAAGAGGTATGTGGTCCAGTTATGCTGCTCTGATTAAAGGTGATGTTAAAGTGTTGTGTGGTCCAGTTATGCTGCTCTGATTAAAGGTCATGTTAAAGTGGTATGTGGTCCAGTTATGCTGTTCTGATTAAAGGTTATGTTAAAGTGGTATGTGGTCCAGTTATGCTGCTCTGATTAAAGGTGATGTTAAAGTGTTGTGTGGTCCAGTTATGCTGCTCTGATTAAAGGTCATGTTAAAGTGGTATGTGGTCCAGTTATGCTGTTCTGATTAAAGGTTATGTTAAAGTGGTATGTGGTCCAGTTATGCTGCTCTGATTAAAGGTGATGTTAAAGTGTTGTGTGGTCCAGTTATGCTGCTCTGATTAAAGGTGATGTTAAAGAGGTATGTGGTCCAGTTATGCTGCTCTGATTAAAGGTGATGTTAAAGAGGTATGTGGTCCAGTTATGCTGCTCTGATTAAAGGTTATGTTAAAGTGCTATGTGGTCCAGTTATGCTGTTCTGATTAAAGCTTATGTTAAAGTGGTATGTGGTCCAGTTATGCTGCTCTGATTAAAGGTGATGTTAAAGTGTTGTGTGGTCCAGTTATGCTGCTCTGATTAAAGGTGATGTTAAAGAGGTATGTGGTCCAGTTATGCTGCTCTGATTAAAGGTGATGTTAAAGAGGTATGTGGTCCAGTTATGCTGCTTTGATTAAAGGTTATGTTAAAGTGGTATGTGGTCCAGTTATGCTGCTCTGATTAAAAGTGATGTTAAAGTGTTGTGTGGTCCAGTTATGCTGCTCTGATTAAAGGTGATGTTAAAGAGGTATGTGGTCCAGTTATGCTGCTCTGATTAAAGGCTATGTTAAAGAGGTATGTGGTCCAGTTATGCTGCTCTGATTAAAGGCTATGTTAAAGAGGTATGTGGTCCAGTTATGCTGCTCTGATTCTCTCAAAGTCAACAGGCTTCAAATTTGAAAGTACATAATGAGTATTTTCTTTGAAATGTAATGGAGTGAAAGTACAAAGTTCCCTAAAATGAAAAGTACCTCAAAATTGTACTCACAGTATTTGAGTAAAAACACTTAGTTACCTATTGCAGTCAGATAAAAGCCTAGTCTTTGAAAGGTCGGCCTTTTTTTTTTAAAATACCGTATTTCCAGATGAGCTCTAGATTTGTGGAAATGTGCAATGGGTCTGGAATGGCTTTTTTTGTTTGGTTACAATCCTATAAAAACATCCCTCAGCTCATAGGGGGGATTCGTGTAAGCGTTCAGTTCAAATAAAAAAACACCCAGAATTGGGAGTTAGAGAGTTCTCCCTCGACGGCAGCAGTGCGCTGCACTCACAATACTGTGAGACGGTTTGGATAAAAAAGCATCCGCCAAATGGCATACACTGTGCTGCCTGAAGGTCAGCTCTTTAACACTTTCAGTGCCCAGCAGGGGGCGCACATTTAGTGCTTGAATGCCCACCATCCACTGCAATGTTAGCATTAATATCGCCTAATCTATGTTTTAAATTATGGCTATGTGTCTAATCTGCCCGTCTCATTATCAATGACTCATTTCCAGTTAACATTGTCGAAGCGGATTGTTTTTTTTTATCGGTTCGTTTCGGTTTTATAGCATTTTGAAAAGCCCTCGTTTTCACGGAAAAATAAAAGATTCCATGATAATCGCCCTGTACTGTAATATTCTAGAACGTTGTCATTTTTCGGCCTATTTATGAATCGTTTTCAAATAAACGCTAGATTATCGATAGTATTATGTGTACGTGTGCACGCTGGTGCCGCGCGCTGAAAATCGATTCTCTCAGTTCCTGATCGATCTTACAGTCAAACAGCCATATCACATTATAGGGGAAAAGCTTATATCTCCGTGAAAACGGGTCTGATTATCCTAAGACTGGTCAAATAGATTCCTTACCTGAGATCAGATGGTATCCAAATGGATTATTCCAATTCCAATCAATCCTTTTATTGATCCCACGCCTATACTCTAAAACACATATTACACGCTGTGCTGAGGGTCCAGAATGAAGCTGATCGGCTCCGGTTACATGCGTGAGAAGTAAAATGTGGATTCCGGAGTTTTTTTTCTCATCGAGTCCAATCCAAAATGGTGCATTACCATCTGGGAGACGATAGGGGGCGCTTTTTTCACATCTGAGCGCCTGGCGGGGCAGGATTACCAACGGTAGACTCGGTTGATGAAATATGAATTCAGATCGCTAATTAAAAAAAAATCCGAGAATTCTCGTGATGGGCATTCAACCCGCAGGCTGATAACCCGAGAAATCTCGTGATGGGCATTCAATGTGTTAAGGAACTTGGTTGAATTCAGACCCCATGTGGACAGACACGCAACACCAGCTCCACTGTGATGTCAGGACGCTAGCGGGTCGGCTGTGAGGCCATTTCTGTGTCGATGAGCAACGGCCACGTGTCAGAGCTGCCCGCTAAGGATCCCGCCGGGCCGGTCTCTCTCCAGTCAGCACAGTGGCTTCCTCCTCCTCCACCAATGCAACCTTGCACTTTGTCACCGAGTGGGGGGGGGGGGGGGGGGGGGGTGGCGTCTGGGCTGTTTCCATCTGTCACAGTTTCACATCACATCTCACACGCTTTCCCACGGAATCTTTTGGTCATGTGTTGATGGGGTGGCGAGCGGGGAGGGCCAAGGGGAGGACAAGGGGAGGACAAGGGGAGGACCAAGGGGAGGACACAGGGAGGACGCATGGAGGACAGGGAGGACACGTGGAGGACAGGGAGGACGCGGGTGGAAAAGGACGTGTGACGTGATTGTAACAGTTATTATTATCACTGTTATCAGCTTGGGGGAAACCTATTTGTTGTGCATGCAGCCACAAATAAAATCTAGCGGAAACTTGGCATCATCAGGACTGATCAATAGTCAGCCTAATGGTAAGACAAGCCAGATTGCTGACTGGAATCCGGTCAACAAATTGTAGTGTTTCCTAAGCGCATATATATATATATATTAGTGCTGTCAATAAATCTCACAATTTTCTGTAATTAATCTAGATTAAAAATAGCATTTTTCTACTTAAGACCGAAGCTTGTAGCAGATATTTACTTGAGTAAAATCATGGAATTAATGTAAAATCAACACACAAAAAAAGTATATTTAGATTCAAAGACTATTTTAATAGCTTTCTTTGAATACCGTTTCTCTCCTGTGAAATACAAATGTTCAACAAAACCATCAACATTGACTCAGCTAGACCTCTTTCTTATATCCGCGGCGCTAAGATTGAAGATTTTTCACTCCATAGATTAATCTAGATACATTTATTTTAATGCTTTAATAAATTAAAATTAATCTCCAGAGTTAAAGCATTCATTTTGACAGCCCTAATATATATATATATATATATATATATATATATATATATATATATATATATATATTTGTGTGTGTGCGTCCGTGGGTCCACAGTATGAAATAGACCCACCGTAAATAGGTTTCCTGAAATGATATAATAACGATAGGTTATGTAGATAACCTAGTTATATTAGTATTGGCTGAGCTCCCGCTCTGAGCCTTACGAGATACTCTATATCGCCTGTGATACCTAATGTATCTCCCACGAACAAAAACACATGCACCCCACCTGTATGGGGCCCCGCCCCTTATGGTGGCACCACCCATATAATCATGACTCTGGTCATGACACACCCTTCCTCGCCAAAAACCCGTCCCAGGAAAAGATCCCTCAAGAGGGAACTCAGGGCGCGCAGAGCGGGAGCTCAGCCAATACTAATATAACTAGGTTATCTACATAACCTATCGTTATATTTCGTATGGCATCGCTCCCGCTCTGAGCCTTACGAGATAATGGGGAAGAGCGGGTGCGAGACCCGACAGATGTACCCCCTGAGGACCCGTAAGCCCACATCAAGGGGTGCGGGGAGCCCTGTCACCCCATCCTTCCTAACGAAGGGGGGGCGCAGTCAACTCCACCTGAATGCGAACAAGAGGGAGCCAGAACCCCTTGAACACACCGTACAGGCGGAACCACGTGTGACTCAACACACTGCGGCCCATACCCATACACTCCTGCTACCCGACCAAAGGACGGGAAGCAGGAAAGGCCACAGACCCCAGAACCGCCTGGGAGACAGAACCCCCGGTCATGTCCATGAGGAAAAACCTTACAAAGGAGCCCGGGGAGGACCATGAAGCTGCAGCACAGATGGCCTCCACCGAGGCCCCACCCAGGAGAGCGGCAGAGGCAGCCACCCCACGAGTGGAGTGCGCCCTGACGCCCCCAGGGGGATCCTGCCCAGCCAGCGTGTAGCAGAGGGTAACACCCTCGCACAACCAATGGGACAGGTGCTGCTCCGACAGTGCCTTACCAGCACGAGCCCCACCGTAACAGACAAAAAGCTGGTCGGTAACCCTGAAATCCTGAGTACGGCTGAGGTAAATCCCCAAGCACGGACTGGACATGACAGGTGAAGGCCCGCATCTAACTCACCAGTGTGAGGAGGAGGACGAAACGCCTGAACCACAATATCCCGGGAGCGGAAGGAACTCCGGATATTCTCAGGCACGAAAGCAGGATTAGGTCGCAGAGTGACACCGCAATCGGTCCGAAAAGACAGGCACTCTGGATGTACCGAGAGAGCACAGAGCTCACCTACGCGTTTAGCGGAAGTGACAGCCAGAAGGAACGCGGTCCTGAAGGACAGCTGTCCCAACGGCGCCCGCTCGAGCGGCTCAAACGGGGCCAAGGACAACCGACCGAGGACCAATTGAAGATCCCAAGTCGGAGCCAAGGAGCGTTGCACCGGCTTAACGCGTCGAGCGCCAAGCAGGAAACGCTTCACAAGAGGGTGGCTGAACAAGACATCCCCTCAAACCCCCATGATAGGAGGATATAGCTGCTGCATATACCCTCACCGTCGAAGCCGACAGTCTATCAAGGAGAGACTGGAGGTAACTAAGGACAGCAACCAGGGGGCAGGAGACTGAGTCCAGGCCCCCCGCCTTACACCACACTTGGAACATACGTCATCTGCCCGCGTAAGCGCGACAGTGGAGGGAGCATGTGCAGTCCAGATGGTAACACCATCAGGATCAAGAACCTGCGCCCCTCAACGTACCCGTCCCAACAACTGACCTAACAGATGTATGGGGAAGAATCCCTGGCGGCACGGCATCGGTCCCAGACCTGCCTGGCCATGTCCAGACGCAATCCTCACCCGTCAGGATGAGGGCCGCCCCGCGACAGTACACCTGCACCCACATTCTCCCTGCCGGGGATGTGGGGAGCCCTTAGGCCGCGCAGATGGAGGACGCCCATAGCCAGCCGCCCGCCGCCTGGTGCAGACAGGGGGAGCGTACTCCTCCCTGTCTGTCGATACACGACACTGACGTCGTATCGTCCGTCCTGATCAACACCATTTGTGGACCAGAAGGACCGCTTTCAACACCAACACATTGAACGTAGCGTAGACCGGGCAGCATGGTTTGCCAGCTGCCCCCTACTGCGTTGGCCCGACGCATCACCAGCGAGGGAGGCGTCGGTGAAAACGCGACGTGAGACAGCGCCGTAACCGTCCTAGGACGGAACCTCCCGAGCGTGTTGACAACACGCTCCGAGATGGATGCCCATAGCCCTCCAACCGTTGACTGGGAAGAGGAATACTCTACATCCAGTGTACAGCAACCCCAGGCTGGTAGAGACCTGCCTGGTACGAGACCTGACGATCCACCTTGACCGCGAAGGACCAGAACGTCATCAGGGCAGAACACTCCGTAACCCCGGATGACGCAGAGGCCCCAGTGCGGCCTCCACGCACTTGGTGAAGATGCGGGGAGCCAGAGAAAACCGAACGGCAGCCTCTGGTACTCATACGCTAACCCTGCAAAGGAAGCGTAGGTAAGCCCTAGGATGGAAGATCGGGGATGCGCATACGCATCCTACAGGTCTATGGAGGAGAACCAGACCCCCACCTGACAGTGTTCAACAGGTAGGAGACGATCCAAAAAATGCTGAACCTTCCCATGGGACAGGTCCAGCCTGGGTCTTACACCCCTCCCTCCCGACTTCTCGGGCAGAGAACACCGGGAGGAGAACGCCACGACGATGGCTTGCTTCGTCCACAGAGATTGGATCTCGTCGACCAGAGCTGTCCCTGCTGGAGACCCCGACAACAGGGTCTGTACCAAACCTGAAAACGGGTGGGGTTGTGTAAACACAAGTCCCCGCCTCACCATTCTCTCCATCTACCTCGACATATGGTACTGCCGTAGTCATATGTGACGACACTCCCAACGCACCCGCCGTCACGTGGCGCAGGTCCGCCAGGAACTGTAGATAGTTGGCCCGGTCCCCCCCGCTGTGCGAAGACAACCCTGGAATCGTGCGAGGAGCGCGTTCCGTGTCGGAACACCTGACCCTGACACCACCCACGAGGCAATCGCACCCAAGGGGGAACCCCGACAGAAAAAGGGCCTGTCTGATACGGGGGGCTTCCGATCAAAAAAGCCCCCCCACTGAACACCCCTCCAGAACATGCTGAAGGAGTCGTTCTGCAGCCGGACATGCAAGGTGTAAGGCCCCCATGGGTTCCTACACACCGTAGCCCTGCAGTGATATCACTACCACCCCAAACCATGTGAGCTGCGACCACTTGCCAATATTCCAGGAGTGGGAGCACCAACATGATACCTGGCCTGGCGAAGGCGAGGCCGGGGAAGCCCGCACTGTGTGCCTCAAAAGGTTTCGAGCCCCCCTGCTGACAACACTTAAGTTGACAGAC
Source organism: Notolepis coatsorum (assembly GCF_963971535.1). Lineage (NCBI taxonomy): Eukaryota > Metazoa > Chordata > Actinopteri > Aulopiformes > Paralepididae > Notolepis > Notolepis coatsorum. Next base: position 145,466,770 of record NC_140172.1, on the reverse strand, counting down.
GTAACACCAGGCTCAACCAACACAGTTCAAGGTGTGGGAGCCGCTTGACAGCACAACATTCTCACGGACAGACCCAGGCTCAGCCATCAACTGGGTGTCAGCCCCTGTCTCCATGAGAAGCGAAGAATGGGGCCGCATACGCTTCAATGAAGGTTCGCGGCCCGCAGCCAAAGGAGAACGCTCAGAGCCCCGCTTCTGGGGATACCAGAGAGAGGATTGAACGGGGAGCGGGCTGCTCGCGGCAAAATGACGACGGAGTGGTTTACCAACACCGAAATCACCCAAAATGGCCGATCCCTCGGCCGCCAAGACTGTCGGCCTCGCGATACCCTGTCGATTCTCCAACCAGGGCACCACTGGCGGGGGAAACATGGCCGCCTGTCGAGGGCCCCGTCATCGCCGCTGACGAGGCCGTGCTCTCTCTTCTTCTGGCTGCGCGGTGTGAGGCGGTGTAGGGCCTAGGACAATACCGCCCGCGCTCCAGCAGAAGACCAAAATCCCCTGCGGAGAGGGGAACCCTGAGCGGTTATAGCTTGCGGCTGGGTCAAAGCTAATAACGTCAACATCCTCGACGGAGTGGTTTACCAACACCGTGCGCGATGTGTCGACGTCGGCCGGCCCTCAAGGCCCCTCCACCAGACACCATTTCCGTAATAGAAAAAACACCAATTCGAACACAGTTCTAATCGTTGCCAATTCCATACCGTGGCGGTACAAGCCTTAACAGCCCACCAGCCACTCGCCAGGCCGACCCATGGTGTCGGCCGGGCGGGGCATTGTTTCAATATATCAAAAACAAAGGACTGACGTTAACATGGAGCACCAGTGGTGATTGCAAACAGCACCCTCCACTGTGGTGTGGACCATGAAAAGGTTAATGAATAAAAGAGCTAAACCACAAAAACTGTAGAATGAGCAAACCCATACACACAAAGTTTAAGGGGAGACGGACCAGACCCGTCTTCATTCAAACTACTCCCCCAGTATACCGATTGACCGTCAGTATGAATGGTTTGAGAGGAGAGAAAGCTGTAGCAAGACAGACCTTCTCATAGCAGAGTGACAAAATGAAACAATAGCCCCCTACACAGGGCCGCCCCAGGAGATGGGGGGCCCCGCGTCTAAAAACGCACAGGGCCTCACATTTCTCCCAAGCGGCCCTGCCCTTATACTACTGCAGCCTAACGCCAGGCAATGTGGAACCCAAGACAACAATTGCCTGTGCACAGACACGCAACATGTTTACCATGTCGGCTGGACCCATAGCCCCACTACCCGACGCCAACCCAGATGGGAACACCGTTCAACAAACCCCGCCGGAACACAAGGTAAAATACCTGGCTAGGCAACCTAGCCACGGCCTACCCTGTTGTCAACCCATTTACCCGAAAAAGGTAAATAGAACTCAAAACCCCACAACAGCTACCGACTGACCTTCATTGATGAACCGGGCAAGAGGCGGGAGAGTGACAACATCTCACGGCGGAGACATTAAAACAGCATAGCAATTAGCAGTAGTGATAGCATGCGGCAGTAGCGATAGCATGTTAGCATAGCTTTAGATGTTGTAGCAGCACGCCCAAGACAGCTTGGAAACCGTTCCCTGCAGAGAACGTTCACCAACCATCTTGCCCCTGGTGCCAACACACAACAAGGTTGTGTTAACAACACAAACCAGCATTACTAACACTAATACCCATGCCTGAAGACACAGGGCCTACCTGAGTACAAGCTGGCCCGACAGCCAGCCTTGTACAGCTGAACCTCGATGTGCAGTCATCAAACGAGGAACATCACAGGCCCGTCGTGTCGCCGAAAACATGCGTCGAAGATGCCAGGGGCCAGCAACCTCCGGTAAGCTTCCAACATTATTAATCTTCCTTAATCTTTTCATTCCGCTAGCTCGCATGGTGCATAGCATCCAGTACGCTGGGACGAAAATAGAGGAAGGGTGTGTCATGACCAGAGTCATGATTATATGGGTGGTGCCACCATAAGGGGCGGGGCCCCATACAGGTGGGGTGCATGTGTTTTTGTTCGTGGGAGATACATTAGGTATCACAGGCGATATAGAGTATCTCGTAAGGCTCAGAGCGGGAGCGATGCCATACGAAATATAACAACTTGTAAAACGTTGCTCGACTCCCAAGTCTGCTGACGCCACACACAGCCTCAGATCCTGTTGGAACAGTGGGCATGGAATGGTCGTTGGTTTAATTCCCTGTATCGTTTGGGGACATCTGGCCAGGAAAACTGAATGAGAAGCACCCTCAACAACTACCATCTATCTAGCCATGAGCAAGGCACTTAGGCTAGTCGTCGTCCCTCCCCCCCCCCCTCTGGGGTCGTACTCCGGCACCGAGATGTAAAAGTGTGTAGAAACCTGACTACTGCTGCAGGCTCAAGAGTGTTCTCTCCTTTTGGGCTTTGTGACTTCAATGAAAGTCTTAATATTCAGCAGATACACGCGGTCTGACATGTATATTACTGCTAAATGAATAATACCATAGAATTACACTCTTTGGGAATTAAGAAAAACAGTGTTAATTTCAGAGAGACCCCTGTGCATTTTTTTTTTCAAACCACAACATAGCTTTTAAAATGGGCTTCAATTAAAGTAAAAAAAAATTAAAATTAAAAACGTGAAAAACTCTAGTTAGGAAGATTTTGGATGCCAACAGGAATATGAATCCATCCACTCACTCACTCACTCACTCACTCACTCACAGAAACACACGTTCCGCCTGCTTCTCTCCCTATTCATTTCATATTGTCCTAGGATTCCTATGTACTGCTGGCATTAATGACGATGATGAGGACCACTCTCCATCTTCCTTCTCTCTCTGGGCTCACGTAAGCCAGATGTCTCTCCACGTGTGGTCGCACCTTGTTTTAGCACTGTTCCAGCCAGGGGGAAAGCTCTGGTCGCACCTTGTTTTAGCACTGTTCCAGCCAGGGGGAAAGGTCTGGTCGCACCTTGTTTTAGCACTGTTCCAGCCAGGGGGAAAGCTCTGGTCGCACCTTGTTTTAGCACTGTTCCAGCCAGGGGGAAAGGTCTGGTCGCACCTTGTTTTAGCACTGTTCCAGCCAGAGGGAAAGCTCTGGTCGCACCTTGTTTTAGCACTGTTCCAGCCAGGGGGAAAGCTCTGGTCGCACCTTGTTTTAGCACTGTTCCAGCCAGGGGGAAAGGTCTGGTCGCACCTTGTTTTAGCACTGTTCCAGCCAGAGGGAAAGGTCTGGTCGCACCTTGTTTTAGCACTGTTCCAGCCAGGGGGAAAGGTCTGGTCGCACCTTGTTTTAGCACTGTTCCAGCCAGGGGGGAAAGGCTCTGGTCGCACCTTGTTTTAGCACTGTTCCAGCCAGGGGGAAAGGTCTGGTCGCACCTTGTTTTAGCACTGTTCCAGCCAGGGGGAAAGGTCTGGTCGCACCTTGTTTTAGCACTGTTCCAGCCAGGGGAAAGGTCTGGTCGCACCTTGTTTTAGCACTGTTCCAGCCAGGGGGAAAGGTCTGGTCGCACCTTGTTTTAGCACTGTTCCAGCCAGGGGGGAAAGGTCTGGTCGCACCTTGTTTTAGCACTGTTCCAGCCAGGGGGAAAGCTCTGGTCGCACCTTGTTTTAGCACTGTTCCAGCCAGGGGGGAAAGGTCTGGTCGCACCTTGTTTTAGCACTGTTCCAGCCAGGGGGAAGGTCTGGTCGCACCTTGTTTTAGCACTGTTCCAGCCAGGGGGAAGGTCTGGTCGCACCTTGTTTTAGCACTGTTCCAGCCAGGGGGAAGGTCTGGTCGCACCTTGTTTTAGCACTGTTCCAGCCAGGGGGGAAAGGTCTGGTCGCACCTTGTTTTAGCACTGTTCCAGCCAGGGGGGAAAGGCTCTGGTCGCACCTTGTTTTAGCACTGTTCCAGCCAGGGGGGAAAGGTCTGGTCGCACCTTGTTTTAGCACTGTTCCAGCCAGGGGGAAGGTCTGGTCGCACCTTGTTTTAGCACTGTTCCAGCCAGGGGGAAAGGTCTGGTCGCACCTTGTTTTAGCACTGTTCCAGCCAGGGGGGAAAGGCTCTGGTCGCACCTTGTTTTAGCACTGTTCCAGCCAGGGGGGAAGGTCTGGTCGCACCTTGTTTTAGCACTGTTCCAGCCAGGGGGGAAAGGTCTAGCATCAAGCAGGAATAAAAGGAGGGGGACTCCGGCAGCAAGTTTTTTCATTTTCTTCAACCAATCACAATCCAGGACGTGGAGTTGATGGGATTTGTCTCGTCCTCATCTTAGAGCCAACAGAGGACTATTGGGCAAAGGGATGAGGGGGAGGAGCCTGTCAGAGATGAAACATCCTCACAGAGTCAGACCTCTCTGACCCTCAGTAGCGCTTGTCCTCTGGCGGGGTGGCGATGACCTCTCCGACCCTCAGTAGCGCTCGTCCTCTGGCGGGGTGGCGATGACCTCTCTGACCCTCAGTAGCGCTTGTCCTCTGGCGGGGTGGCGATGACCTCTCTGACCCTCAGTAGCGCTCGTCCTCTGGCGGGGTGGCGATGACCTCTCTGACCCTCAGTAGCGCTTGTCCTCTGGCGGGGTGGCGATGACCTCTCTGACCCTCAGTAGCGCTTGTCCTCTGGCGGGGTGGCGATGACCTCTCTGACCCTCAGTAGCGCTCGTCCTCTGGCGGGGTGGCGATGACCTCTCTGACCCTCAGTAGCGCTTGTCCTCTGGCGGGGTGGCGATGACCTCTCCGACCCTCAGTAGCGCTCGTCCTCTGGCGGGGTGGCGATGACCTCTCTGACCCTCAGTAGCGCTTGTCCTCTGGCGGGGTGGCGATGACCTCTCTGACCCTCAGTAGCGCTCGTCCTCTGGCGGGGTGGCGATGACCTCTCTGACCCTCAGTAGCGCTTGTCCTCTGGCGGGGTGGCGATGACCTCTCTGACCCTCAGTAGCGCTTGTCCTCTGGCGGGGTGGCGATGACCTCTCTGACCCTCAGTAGCGCTCGTCCTCTGGCGGGGTGGCGATGACCTCTCTGACCCTCAGTAGCGCTTGTCCTCTGGCGGGGTGGCGATGACCTCTGACCCTCAGTAGCGCTTGTCCTCTGGCGGGGTGGCAATGATCAACTCCTTGTTGCCAAAGTCCCAGAAGGCCGTCATGTGGAAGGCTATGTTGGACAGCACCACCAGGTACTCACATAGAGCAAACAGAGTGTAGACTGTGAGAGAGAGAGAGAGAGAGAGAGAGAGAGAGAGAGAGAGAGAGAGAGAGAGAGAGAGAGAGAGAGAGAGAGAGAGAGAGAGAGAGAGAGAGAGAGAGAGAATGAAATGTGTTGAATTGAAAACGACAAGGCTGACAGAGAGAAGGAGAAACAGGAACAACTCTATATAGAGAGACAAAGCACAGAAATATACTAGTGCTGTCAATAGATTTTTTTTAAATTTACTAATTAATCTCACAAATTTCTGTAATTAATCTAGATTAAAAATAGCATTTTTCTACTTAAGACCGAAGCTTGTAACAGATATTTACTTGAGTAAAATCGTGTAATTAATGTAAAATCAACACAAAGAAAGTATATTTAGATTCAAAGACTATTTTAACAGCTTTCTTTGAATACAGTTTCTCTCCCGTGAAATACAAATGTTCAGCTAGACCTCTTTCTTATATCCGAACGAGCAAATATACTGCTGAACGTTCAGAACTTTTCACTCCATAGATTAATATAGATTAATTTATTTTAACGCTTTAAATAATAATTTAAATTAATCTCCAAAGTTGAAGCATTCATTTTGACAGCCCTAAAATATACATATTCACCTGAAATGTAAACTGTCCTCCAGACCAATGAATAGGGTTGGGCATCGTTTGGATTTGAACGATTCCGATTCCGATTCTCCATTTCGATTCCTGTTCTAAACGATTCTCGATTCCGATTCTTTGAGGTGCAGGTCAAAACAGGTCACAGCTTATTTCACAGGAGTTTTTTTTTTTTTTATCTTAATTTTTTTTCATACTATTCACATTTGTCAGTTGACTTGATACAGTTTAATGTGGTTGCTGTACTGTAACTAGAACCGGAAGTTAGGAACCGGTTCCTATTAGAACCGGTTCTCGGTGCCCAACCCTACCAATGAATATACACTAAAAGTGACTGCTACACATGAGGCACCGTGGCACTGACGCCGTGTGTGACACCGGGGGCGCCCTGTGGCACGGGCATGCTTCGAGGCAAAGGGGGCGGGGCTTACGCCACTTACTTCCGGGTTCACAGTGCTTGTTGTGGCGTCTGAAGAAGTACACGGCTGCTAGGCAACAGCTGACGTTGAACAGAAAGAGGCGCAGCTTCCACCGGTACGAGGAGATCTCCTGGCAGAGGGGGCAGAGTGACACAGGGAGGGGACATATCAACGCTAGGTCCAATCCTTCAGACAAAGAACCATAGAAGTCCTTTTTCAGGTTTTCACATCTACCGCAAAACCTTGATTAAAAGCAGAGTCCCAAGGTTGACAAGTAAAGGCCGGTCTTATTAGATTACCTGGTTGCCGTAGATGCTGCAAAGCCGTTTATTAAAAAAAAAAAAAATGCATTTGTAACAGGGGTCAATCTTCTCTGACAATACATACATACGTAGTAATGAATGATTTGTGTAACTAAGCGCAATAATCGATAACTGACTAATTATCAGGGTTGGGTACCAAGCTCTGTACTTTTAACACAATGGTGGCCAAGCACGGAGATCTCCGTGTTTCGATTCCACCCGTTGTGGACAGAGGCACGGATATATCCGTGGCAAGTTGTTATTGCTTTTATTCCATTTTAATAACCTATTCAAGGTCGCCGAGCGGCACTGCAGATTTACCCTACTCTTTGAATTCGAGAAGGTGCAATACCGGCCAGATCCTCTTAGGGGCGCTATCGCGATAATGCAGTGTGCACTGTGGCTGAAGGGAGCATTCTTTTTTTTTAACTTTTTTTTTGAGTTTCCAGTAGCTGGATTCTGGATGTGTAGCATGTACCTTGGATTACGTTTTGCATCGCAGATTTCACCATGCAATAAGGGGATTTATCATCAGCCAATGGACATATCGATCTACCAGATGGCGATCGATAACGGGGAAATGCTCGGGGGGATCCCACCGGACCACGGTAAGATGTTTTTCCCGTAAAGTACAGCCCAATCGGGCATTATTATGATACTCAACCAGGCGTTCGGCCTATGGGGATAATGAGGCTAACGCGGTTATTGGTAATCAATAATCAGAAACGACGTCCCCCGCCCCCCCCCCCCCCCCCTTTCATGCATACATGCTTGAGGATTGTGCCGATCATATGCAGTTTGAGTTTTAACTGTAGCATCTGTAAAACAGAAATGCCATTGGATATAACGTTAGCAGCTATTAGCCCTATATCTAGCCTTCCAGAAAATATACTAGTCCCAAATCCTGTATAACTTATATTCACGGCGCTATAAAATGAGAACGTATTGATGATTTTTTTTTTCTTTAAGCCATTTTGAAGGGACGGTTTATGGACTCAATTGACAATGAGAATGGACAGATAGCAATACTATAAAGTATAGATTTAGCTCTACAAACAGCCCCACGTCTGTTTACATTTCCCGGTCCTCTTGAGATTAATTAGACTCATCCCAGTGGCCGCGATTGTGTTAATGGTGCCGACCGAATTACATCGGTACTACCGAGTACTAGGGCTGACCTCGACTAGTCGAATAGTCGAAAAATCGATCGAAAGGAGCCGTAGTCGACTGCCAACCTTTATTTTTTTATTTTTATTATCAATCTTTTTTTATATTCTTTCCAAAAGTAAAGGGGCCTAGAAGCGTGACTAACGCTAATGGCGCGCATACCAGCGAGGCCAAGTCGACTATACAGATCTTTAGTCGGGGACAGGCCTATACCGAGTACCGATTCACGCCAGATCAATCAGTACCATATTTTGGTACCTTTACATGTTTAGTATAAAGTACAAGAGTGTAATATTACTAGACAAGAGGGATCATTTTCCACAAATATACTGTATATATTACTGTCCCGTCTCTTGGGTCTTTTGAAAGACCAGACGAGGTCAGAGGAGTTTGATTACTGGATGGCCAGATCATGTTGATATTTACAAACATAATACATGATTATGGGATTTACTTTGTGTAGTACGTTACAACAATACATAAATAAATAAATGTTCTAAATAAATAACAATGTTGAAATTGAGAAGTTTGGATTTTTTTTTTTTTTTTTACAACTGAAATTATTATTTTTGTTATTACAGAGAGAGTTAAGTACCGGAAAAAGGTACCGTTGGGTATCGATACAGAATTGCAGGTACTGGTACTGGTACCGGTTGAAAATGTGAACGGTACCCAACCCTACTAATTATAGGGCGGCACAGAGAGAAAAAAGTATGACCTGAAATCCAAGATAGTAAAAGGGCCAGACTGCGTGGTGGGGGGGGAGGAAGCTCATTGCACACTAAAGTAAACTACATTACACTACATTACAGGGTCGTAATGTCCGGTGAAAATGATTCCTGAGTGGCCCAAACTGGGCAAGGTAGCGGGGCCTGCTTGTCCGTCTCAGACAATGTGCCTGTGCTAGCAGTCTCTGTCTGCACAACCTCGCTTGGTGTGTGTGTGTGACTGTGTGTGACTGTGTGTGTGTGTGTGTGTGTGTCTGTGTGTGTGTGTGTCTGTGACTGTGTGTGACTGTGTGTGTGTGTGTGTGTGTGTGTGTGTGTGTGTGTGTGTGTGTGCGTGCGTGTGGGCTTGGACGCTGTCCGCTGGCGCTGAACTGGACGCGTCTATTTTTTTACCAAACGGTTCGTGCGTTTTGCGAATCTGATTGGCCACGCACGTTTCTGGTCATGTGACATGTGCGCCCAATCGCGTGACGCGCCCATTTCCGCGTCGAATAGCCTGCAAACGACCTAACGCCCAGTTTATCACTGGTTAAGCTTAGGCGACTCTTTCGCAGTTGGTTAAGGTTAGAGTTTGGAATCAGGGCTGGCGTTCTATCGCCCTGCTCTAAGACAAACTCTAACCTTAACCAACTTCGAAAGAGCGCCTAAGCTTAACCGTCGAAATAACTTGCCGTCACACGATTGGGCGCACATGTCACATGACCAGAAACGTCAGTGGCCAATCAGATTCGCAAAACGCACACGAACCGTTTGGTAAAAGTAATGACGCGAACTGGACAGCGAGAAGCACCTGAAAACAAAGTCTCATATCTCTCTACACTCACTGGCGCCGACTCTCGGGAGTGAGATCAAATTAGTGATTAGTTCGTTGATTCAAGGTTTGTTGTGATTGGAGGCTCAAGAACAGAGAGGGGGCGGGGTTTGAGATAGGGTCAAATTCTTGAAGATCTCCAAGACAGTGTGTGAAAACATTGTGTGTGTGTGTGTGTGTGTTTAGGCCTGGATTATCCCTGTGGTTTGAGGCTTAATTGTATTTATTTATCTTAATTATTGTTGTTCTAGGTAGGCGGTCTCTTTGGGTGTGACATCGGCAGTTCAGACAGTAAACACACGTTACATTGGTAGATGAGGAAAAGAGAAGGACGGTCGTCAGTTATCTCTCCCCGTCTTGTGTGCAAACAGCACATGACTTCTCTACTCATGCTGGTCCCTGGAGAGACTCGCCGGTCAGGACAGGGCCAGGACAAGCCCCCCACCACTTACTGCAGACACTCTGACCGCTGCTGTGACTTCACCGTCCCCTCCACTACCACTATTTGCAACAACGCATAGTGCACATTATAACCTCCTACCACCACACTGTGAACTGAACGTGCAATACTGTTACTCATGCCTTATTTTCTCTTCTACTTTATCATTATCATCATCTCTTACAATGTGTACTTGTTCTGTTGTGTTTTTGTATGTGTCCTTTATTTATTTAATTTTGTTGTTGTTGTTGTTGTGTGCCATGTGTTCTGATTCTGAATTACATTGCACAAACTGTGGGACCCTCTCGAAAACGAGATACTGTATCTCAATGTGGTTATCCCAATAAAATTATTTCAATATATATTTCAATATTATTTATTTTAGCATAAAAACTGTATTCTAGTTAAAAGTGTTTATATTTTATGATTCTGTGTGAATATTTCCATTGCACGGTGTAACTGTGTTTAACTGTGCATTATGATGACAATAAAATATCTTGAATCTTGGAGGTTGAGTACATCCAGGCTAGAGAGACCAGGGCCCTATTCCCCGTACCTGGTTCAACTAAGTCGATCAAGAGTCCCATTATCCAGATTCAATTAACCCGATGTTTGAATCCGGGATTTTCCTGTTCCTCGAAGGTGGATTCAGTCTCGTTCATTTGAACCAGACTTGAGACCCAGGATAATTGCGCGCGCCCGCCTCAGCTGACAAGACAGCAAGTGTCGATAGCAGAAATCCTGATTTTCTAACGGCATTGATTGATTGATTGATTTAAAACATTATTAACAGATTGCAGAATGGGTACAATGCAGTACGGCTCATAGCCTCGCCGACAAGTTAAATGCATAATCTATAGGCTAATTTTAAATCCCTCATTACCCCAATCAATCAGATTATATTTCTTTAAACGTACCTGCTGGCAGTATAGGCTTATGGAATGAATAATCAAATGAGATCTTGCTAGCGAAAATAATTAGTTCAGCTCTTTCAGAATAACGATAAAAACAAGCCCAAATAGTATATCTAATTGATACGAATTATATCATGAGGATATCTGTATGTGCTTAGGTATTAATATTATGTACTATATAAATACATGGTTTCCAAAGAGAGGCTTGGAGGGAGGCTTGCAGTTACACTATTAATCAGGTTTTAATCCGTTTCGGACCTAATCCATACATGCATTGAATTGATTACCATTTGGTTTATAACCAGTGACACCTCATGTTCATCATCAGATAACAGTGCTTGAAAAGATAAATGCATTTTCTCGAATTCATTCATCAAAAACGTCAAAGGCTCATTCAATTTATCAAGTCACGTCACGTCATCAAATCCATCAAACAGCGCATCTCCTCATATATTTTAATCCCAGTTACAATATCACAATAACGTGTGACACTATCACAGTGATACAATTAAATATTCCACAGATTCAGATTCCTCATAATTCATATCCACAATCCGCGCATAGACGCTTCAGCTTGAATGAAACGCATCCGGGTGCTCCGTTAAGCAAATACACAGCGAAGAATATTAAACTAATCAGAGCCAAACACCCGATATGTTTCATTCATTAAAAATATCCCAGCGGGATTCACATTTGCAATGATCCGTTTAGTCCGTTATTAAAATAACTGTGTGTCGCGACTCGCGAGCGCCGTATCCGTATAAATATGACATGCATTATATAGGACAAAGTAAATTCATAGGCTGAATATGATTTATTATCAGCGTTACTGCAGACATATTATTTTACATTTCAAACGAAGCACAAGAACATAATTCAGAATGGTATAATGCAGATCTAGACTGTGAGAATCATTTCAGGAAGCGAGCTGGCATTTCTTTGCGGGGGCGTGGCCATGGTTCATCCAGCTAACTGAACTTAACCCTGCTCTCGACCAGGCTCAAACTTTTTGATCTGTTGTCATGGTGATTTAGACAATCGAGCGTCGGGGAATGGAAAGGTCTGGCTTAAGTCAGGCTATGCTGGATATTATCCGGCTAACTCAGTTAGCCAGGTACGGGGAACGGGTCCCAGAGTATTGTTGACATAAACGCTCTTAGTGGCGGTAGGAGGACACATGCAACACACTACTAGTCTTACGCTCACAACAAGGGAGTGGCGCACAATATAGCTTGCTCAAATGTTGTTGAAGAGCTGTCCAGCAATCACACGACCCGAAACCACCAGAACTAAAACCTGCGATGTCATCAAGACGTGCAATCAGCTCTTCTACTGGCGAATGACAAAAAAAATAAATTGTTTGGTTCCTGTTGGTTGTCAGTTAAGGCCATGGGTAGGTAGGGAATTAATTAATTTTTTTCCCACGGCGACTATGGATAGGGAATTTCTTTATTTAATTTTAATGTTCACGACAACATGGACGCATGTACTCTGCCAGCATGTTTAATGTCCATAATACTAAAGGTTAAAATACAAAGACACTGTACTACAAAAGTACAATGTACTTTTCAGAGAGCTGTGCAAATATTGTGAAATACTTGCTTTTTATATATTCTCATTATTGACATGGACTGCACTTTTTGACTAAGATTTAACTCAACTTTATTGCCAAAAAAAAAAAAAAAAAAAAAAGGTCTCATAAAATAAATGTGGGTCGCACCTAAATCGGCAGGGTCGGTCGGCAAACGGAACCAAACCATTTATTTTGCATGGCCTTAGGAGGAGATGGGCCACTCCAGGGTCATACCAGAGACACTCTATAAGGAGGAGACGGACCACTCCGGGGTCATACCAGAGAGATGGACCACTCCTGGGTCATACCAGAGACACTCTATAAGGAGAAGATGGACCACTCCGGGGTCATACCAGAGACACTCTATAAGGAGGAGATGGGCCACTCCGGGGTCATACCAGAGACACTCTATAAGGAGGAGACGGGCCACTCCGGGGTCATACCAGAGACACTCTATAAGGAGGAGATGGGCCACTCCGGGGTCATACCAGAGACACTCTATAAGGAGGAGATGGGCCACTCCGGGGTCATACCAGAGACACTCTATAAGGAGGAGACGGGCCACTCCGGGGTCATACCAGAGACACTCTGTAAGGAGGAGATGGACCACTCCGGGGTCATACCAGAGACACTCTATAAGGAGAAGATGGACCACTCCGGGGTCATACCAGAGACACTCTATAAGGAGGAGATGGACCACTCCGGGGTCATACCAGAGACACTCTATAAGGAGGAGACGGGCCACTCCGGGGTCATACCAGAGACACTCTATAAGGAGGAGATGGACCACTCCGGGGTCATACCAGAGACACTCTATAAGGAGGAGATGGACCACTCCGGGGTCATACCAGAGACACTCTATAAGGAGGAGACGGGCCACTCCGGGGTCATACCAGAGACACTCTATAAGGAGGAGATGGACCACTTCGGGGTCATACCAGAGACACTCTATAAGGAGGAGATGGACCACTCCGGGGTCATACCAGAGACACTCTATAAGGAGGAGACGGGCCACTCCGGGGTCATACCAGAGACACTCTATAAGGAGGAGATGGACCACTCCGGGGTCATACCAGAGACACTCTATAAGGAGGAGATGGACCACTCCGGGGTCATACCAGAGACACTCTATAAGGAGGAGACGGGCCACTCCGGGGTCATACCAGAGACACTCTATAAGGAGGAGATGGACCACTTCGGGGTCATACCAGAGACACTCTATAAGGAGGAGATGGACCACTCCGGGGTCATACCAGAGACACTCTATAAGGAGGAGACGGGCCACTCCGGGGTCATACCAGAGACACTCTATAAGGAGGAGATGGACCACTTCGGGGTCATACCAGAGACACTCTATAAGGAGGAGATGGACCACTCCGGGGTCATACCAGAGACACTCTATTAGGAGGAGACGGGCCACTCCGGGGTCATACCAGAGACACTCTATAAGGAGGAGATGGACCACTCCGGGGTCATACCAGAGACACTCTATAAGGAGGAGATGGTTATATTTCTAGTGGTAAGCTTGCATCATCTAGTGGGAAATAATAAATATAAATCAACCTGAACAACAAGACCATTTCCACTCTCAACAGGCTGAGATGCCCAACCCTTTTAATGCTATTATGGTGACAGATCTGGATCAGTGGCTCTACAGTGCCATCTAAAGGTTAAATGGGAGAACTGTTGTTTTCTTTTTTTTAAAGGGATGTTCCTGTTCCTGCTGCCTTTGGCGGAAGTTGACGTTTCTGAGACATTTTATGTAACGTGACAAAAAAGAAATCTATAGACAGGGTCTGACATACAACTTCAGACAGAAAGTCACACACATGGAAGCGGTTCAATTCCTAGGATGGCGTAGCTTTGATTCAATTCAGGATTTTCTACAAAATTCCAAAATATCATTGCGATATAAAAGTTCTCATATCCAACCTATTATTGAGAATTAATGCTCAATTGGCAGCGAATTGTACTTTCATTAAATATTGTGAATTGATTGAACTGAGAATGAATTCACCCCAAAACTGACACGTGCACACACACAAACACACTAGAGCTGTTTCCCCGAAGCCTGTTTTTGGGCTTCGAACTTCGTCAGGGTTTTTCGAACGGACGTTCGAACCTTCGTTTTTAATAATAAAAAAAGAATAAAACATTTATTTTATTTTTTTAATAAATATCCTCAAACTAAATCCTCAATTTGAATAAAGTGATTAAATTAGTCTTTTGTTTCTTCTTTTATTTATATATATATTTTTTTTTTATTTCTTTCTTTTTTTAATCTACTTTCTTTAATGAATATAACTCATCGGTTGTAATACTATAATATTAGTGTGGCCTAATCTTTATCTGCAACTGTGAAGAAAACCCCCATTGGTTTAAACAGAATGAATAAACACATAAAAGAAATATATTTAAAAAAAGATAAATATAAAAAAAATAAACGTGTAATTCGAATGTTGATTTAGAATTTGAATGCCAACGTTAACGAACAAAGGTCTGAACGTTCGAACACACACACACACACACACACAGAAGGTGTACGGTAAAGGAGAGGGGCCTCTTACCTCAGGATTGACACAGTATCTCTTGATCACCTGCCACAGTCTGCATGTAATCAGCATGTGGACCAGGGAGCTGGCGATGAACACAATAAATGCATATTTATGGACGCCTGTGGAAACAAAAACAAGTGTCTGTCACAGCAGCAGCAACAACAACACATTTACAGTAATATGCAGCAGTAATTAACATCAATCTGTGTTAAGTACTTAAGATGAAGCCGTTATCGTCATTATCGACTGAGCCTGTCGTGACCAGACCTTTGATATAACGACAGGTTGGTCCATCAGTGTACCTCTCAAAAGTCTTTATATATGGGGGGGGGGGGGGGACAATAGTCTATATTCGAAACTAGGGCTGTCAGTTTATCGCGTTAATTAGATTAATTAATTACACAGCAAATTATCGCGTTATGAAAATTAACTCAAAATTAATAAAAAAAATTAAAAAGATGTTTTAATATATATCTTTTTTTTATCTCATTCATTCCATAAGAACGTAGAATACACATTTACAGACTTTTTTTTAATGGACCATTTGCATGTTCTTGGTATCTGATTCTAGGGACATCTATGGATCTCAGGGAATGTATTCCCAGTGTCAGAAATACTGTGTCTGTTACTAGGCTTGAGTAAATTCTAATGAACCAAATGAGAATATCAATAAAAAAAATCTGTATCTTTGACTGTGAATAACACCGTGCTCAAATTGACCAGACCTGAAAAATCTAAGCAAATGAATAAATGGAAGATGATTAAACAGAAGGTTTTGTAGATACAGTACTGAATTCTGCCATCCGGACACATGCCATTTGAAATATGATTAATATAGAATACAGAATATCAGGCATAAAATGGTTATGAGATTAAAATGTGATTAATCAGATCAATTCATTACAAATCCTGTAATTAATTAGATAAAAAAATTTAAGTCACTATTTGAAACCCTTACTATAGGTCTCTGTGGAGGGTTAGGGCTATAGTCACTATTTGAAACCCTTACTATAGGTCTCTGTGGAGGCTACATATGTGAGCAGCAGCAAGCCGGCGTTCTCCGTCAGGTTGCAGACGAGCGCCAGGCCGCTGAGCAGCAGGTCCGCCAGGCTCTTGGCGAAGCGCCCGCGGTAGAAGCTGAAGTAGGTGGCGGCCATCAGGAGGCGCGGCGCCGAGTGCAGCCCGATGCAGCAGCGCCAGACGTAGCGCTCGGGGACCAGGCCGATGGAGGCGCTGATGGAGGGGAGATAGTTTGGCACCTGGTGGAGGACACGGACACAGAGGACACAGAGATAAAGGACACAGAGATAAAGGACACGGAGATAAAGGACATGGAGATAAAGTCGAGTTGTCAAGTCAAGAGTTTTATTTGTCACGGCATACAGGGCATACAGTGAAATGCGGGTGGTCATGCCCGCAGCGATTGTGCAATAATACAAGTAGTAATAAGAAGAATAAGACATAAAAGGTATAATGTACATAAGGTTTACAAAAAGCATGGTAAAAGACATGCCAAGGTCCTGCGATAGTGCAGTACAGTGTTAAGCTACAGACGAGGCAGTGGGTCTTATGTACACTAACACTACTATACAATACTATACTATATACAGTTATACTATATATCCTTATGTGGGGACACGGATCAAATCAAAGGATCAAATGGGTGCTGCTGGGTACAACCTGTTCCTAGGAGATGGAGAAGCAGAACGAGGGAGTTTAGACGGGGAACATAAATACGTGTGCAGGCAGCTCTCTCACTGCCCGGTCCTCTTCCACTCTTTCCCTCACTGTCCAGTCATCCAAACAAACTCAAAAGTTTTGGTGACCGGGCATTCTCACGAGCTGCACCCCGACTCTGGAACTCCCTCCCTCAGACCATCAGAGACTCTCCCTCACAGTCTCCACCTTCAAATCCAGACTCAAAACCTACCTGTTCTCCCAAGCATTCAACCTTCCTTACCCATAATAACCACCCTCCTCCGACTCGCCACCATTTCCCCCCTGCCCCACGTTCTCTCCTCTCCTGCCCCCCCCCCCACCCCCCCCCGGGTTTTCCCTTACTCTCCTCCCGACTGTCTCCCCTACTCACTCCCGTATTTGTTATCCGTTACTCGTGGTTTTATGTTCCTGTGTATTCTTATTGTCCTCCGTTTCCCTGTGGTTCTATGTTTCTTTGTTTTCTTTGTTTCTTTTTTGCCTATTGTCAGGGACTTTGGGTCTTTGAAAAGCGCTATACAAAATAAATGAATTATTAGTATTATTATTATTATTATTATTATTATTATTATTATTATTATTATTATTATTATTATTATTATTATTATTATTATTATTATTAATTGGGCTAACAAGCCATGCACTCCACCATGTTCCCTGGTGAGTCAGCAGACTCATCCATTAGCAGGTAGAGTGGGGGTCGTCACAGACTCACCCATTAGCAGGTAGAGTGGGGGTCGTCACAGACTCACCCATTAGCAGGTAGAGTGGGGGGTCGTCACAGACTCACCCATTAGCAGGTAGAGTGGGGGGTCGTCAGCAGACTCACCCATTAGCAGGTAGAGTGGGGGGTCGTCACAGACTCACCCATTAGCAGGTAGAGTGGGGGTCGTCAGCAGACTCACCCATTAGCAGGTAGAGTGGGGGTCATCACAGACTCACCCATTAGCAGGTAGAGTGGGGGTCGTCAGCAGACTCACCCATTAGCAGGTAGAGTGGGGGTCATCACAGACTCACCCATTAGCAGGTGTGCTGTGCCACAGGTGCTATGGTTGCCGGGGGGGCGGGGGTTGTTGAGAGGTCAGTTCATTCAAACTACGCACAATATTAGCCGAAATGGCAGTTTATTTTTTTTGCGAATGACAAGAGTATTATTGTCAATTATTTGTTCATAGGTTTTTACAGGAAAGAATCCTCTCAGGAAGTTGAAAAGTGCCTTTATGTAATGTAACAATAAAGTGCAATAGCAATATACAATGTACAAGTGATTAAACTGGAGTAAAATATAAATGAGTAGTAGTACTGAGTAATTATGATAATCACAGTGTTTCCCCTACCATTGCCTTGAAGGGGCGGCCCCCCCTGAAAAAAATCCTAGGGGAAACACTGAATCAGATGTATGTACAGTATTATGGTACAGTGTTTCCCACAGGATTTTGTGAGACTGTGGTGGGTGAACCTCAGGCCCTCTAGGGGGGTCCAGGGGCATGCCCCCTCCGAAACTGTACATTTTAAAGTTAAATGCATCAATCTGGTGCACTTTGAGAGCAAAATAAAGAGGCTAGATCTATGATGAACTTTGTGCTCAAAACACAAAATCGACTAGAGCTTCCCAATCCTCTCCTCGAAGCACCCCAGCCGTTCAATGTATTTGTTAAATTCCACCACCAGCACACCTGATTCAACTTAACTAGCCCTTTATTAGTTGAATCAAGGTGTGCTGGTGGTGGAATTTAACAAATACATGGAACGGCTGGGGTGTCTCGAGGAGAGGTTTGGGAACCACTGGCACTAGAGCAGACATTTGAGCCATCAAAGAAATTACCGGTAAGCAAAAGTGGTTACCTGTGTTGAACTGGTTTATTTTTTAGAAAATAAAAAAAATATATATACTGGATTACTATTACGACTACTACCACTGCCAATACTACTGATACATGATCCCTATTGGCAAACTTTATATTTATAAAAATAAAAATAAAAATTGATTTCTAGGTAATTAATGGGAAACACTGTGGTAGTATTATGTACAGTGATACAGGAATAAAGACCCTATGGCAGTAAGTCATACAGGCCAGCAGCATAACAGGTAAGAGTAGGTAAGGGATACGGATATAGATATAGTATCTATCTATACTTGTGTAAAAGGATTATATGCAGGTATAATCAGACAGAATATACATATACATGCACACGGTATATACAGCATTGTTGTACATGCTATCATCTTCCAACCATTGTCATAGTAGTAGTGGGAGACAGCGATGTTTACTTTCAAAAGCGTCTTGGTGGACACTAGACATGGGGGTGTGGGGGGGGGGGGGCGACAAACAGACACAACAAAAATGCAATACATCTCCACGTAGGCAGCGGGATGAGGCAGTGGACTGGACAACTTACTTCACAGTGGGTATATGTCGACTCGTCAAAGTGATACATTAATGAAATGGCCAGGCAGGCGAGGAGGCCAGTGACGGGCAGTAAGCCTGTTAGGACCGAAAAGTCCCTGAAAGACAGGCGGATGAGAGGCCCCCTCTCCAGGTTCCCATAAGGTCCCTGAAGCATCCTGAGAGGGGAGGAGAGGAGAGGAGGAGAAGAGAGGGGAGGAGAGGAGAGGAGAGGAGAGGGGAGGAGAGGAGAGGAGAGGAGAGGAGAGGAGAGGAGAGGAGAGGAGAGGAGAGGGAGAGGAGGGGAGGAGAGGAGATGAGAGGAGAGGAGAAGAGAGGGGAGGGGAGGGGAGGAGAGAGGGGAGGGGAGGAGAGAGGAGAGGAGAGGAGAGGAGAGGAGAGGAGAAGAGAGGGGAGGAGAGGAGACGAGAGGAGAGGAGAGGAGAAGGGAGGAGAGGAGAGAGGGAGGAGAGGAGAGGAGAGGAGAGGAGAGGAGAGAGAGGAGAGGAGAGGAGAGGAGAGGGAGAGGGAGGAGAGGGGAGGAGAAGAGAGGAGAAGGGAGAGGAGAGGGGAGGAGAGGAGAAGGGAGGAGAGGGGAGGAGAAGAGAAGAGAAGAGAAGAGAAGAGAAGAGAAGAGAAGAGAAGAGAAGAGAGGAGGAGAGAGGAGAGGAGAGGAGAGGGGAGGGGAGGGAGGAGAGGAGAGGAGAGGAGAGGAGAGGAGAGGAGAGGGAGAGGAGAGGAGAGGAGAGGAGAGGAGAGGAGAGGAGAGGAGAGGAGAGGAGGAGGAGAGGGGAGGAGAAGAGGAGAGGAGAGGAGAGGAGAGGAGAGGAGAGGAGAAGAGAGGAGAGGGGAGGAGAAGAGAGGCGAAGGGAGGAGAGGGGAGGGGAGGAGAAGAGAGGAGAGGAAGAAGAGAGGAGAGGAGAGGAGAATGAGAGGAGAGGGGAGGAGAAGAGAGGAGAGAGAAAGAAGAGGGGAGGGAGAGGGATAAGAGAAGAGGGGAGAAGAGGAGAAGAGATAAAAGAAGAGAGGGACGAGAAGAGAAGATAAGAGAGGAGAGGATAAAAGAGGGGAGAAGAGAAGAGAGGGGAGGAGAGAGAGAGGAGAAGAGAAGATGGGAGAGGAGAAGATAAGAGAAAAGAAGAGTGGGAGGGGAGGAAGAGGGGGAGAGGAGAGAAGGAGTGAAAAGAAGAGTGGGGAGAAGAGAGGAAGAGAAGAGAAGAAAGAGATAAGGGAGAGAAGTGGGTGAAGAGAGGAGGAGGAGAAGAAGAGGGGAGAGCGAAGAGGGGAGAAGAAGAGAGGAGAAGAGCAAATAGAGGAGAAGAGAGGGGAGAAGAAAAGAAGAGAAAGAAGGAGAAGAGAAGAGAGGGAGGAGAAGAGAATAAATTAAGCATCCTGGAAAGACAGGCAGTAGAGAACGAACAGTTACACGGGTATAGGTTAACCCTTTCACTAACACACTACATAAGGGGTTAACCCCTTTCACTAACCACACTACCTAAGGGGTTAACCCTTTCACTAACACACTACCTAAGGGGTTAACCCTTTCACTGCGACAACAATACAGAAGGTTAACCATCTGTAGTGTGGTAGTGAAAGGGACTTAGAAGGAACATTATGGGAAGAACCACTTACCGTCTTCTCCAGAGTCAGACAAGAAGATAAGATACAGATTTCTCTCTCTGTGTGTTCAGTAGAAAGCTATCGACAGACCTTCCTTAGCACAAATTAATGGAAGACGATACGGACCAGCTAGCCTAGTTGTTAGCCAGAAACACCTTTCGCAGAGTTTTAGGCTATAGTGGTCCGTATGGCATTCTACTGAACACACAGAGAGGAAACTGGTATATCTATCTTCTTGTCTGACTCTGGAGAGAGATGGTAAGGGCATTTTATTTGTAATAATCCACGTTCTTGTAACCAGCCCATAGTTTGTCATGGATCCAAACTCATGAGAACATAATAGTATTCTGGTCATGTTGGGGGAACAACTAGGAAGTGGGGGCAGTGAACATGGGTCTCCCTCTCATAAAGCAGATTGCAGAAATTGTGCAGTGTGGACCACAGATGACTATCTTTTATCTTTTATTTAATTTGCATTTATTTAAAAATGTTTGGACCTTATGGTGTTCTTGTTTTGTTCTTGACTTATTGTGATGTTTCTTCTTGACCTGTTTAAAGAAGACGTGTCCGGCCCATGGGGACATTGATGTGTGTTGTCTGGCCCTTACAAATACATTTGATTTGATTTATTACGGATCCCCATTAGTCATCACCGCAGCAACAACTAGTCTTCCTGGGGCCCACACACACACACAACAAAAAACAGTACATACATAACATTATAGTAGCATACATTAAAAAAATATATTCCAATATTCCTACATATAAAAATTATTCCAAATAGCATTACAGTACACAAACAGACAGTATCCGATCACAGAAAATACAATAAAAGGGATTATTAAACTCTCAGTCATATCTTTACAGTGTAAACTACAGTATCTGTCTTTTTCTTTAGTGTGAATGAATGAATGAATGAAAACTTTATTTAACAGATTGCAGAATGGGTACAATACAGTACAGCTCAACAATACACACAATTGTTAAGGGGATGCAGACCAGAGAAAGACTTTAGTCTTGTTTACATCAGGGTCCCCCATTTTCAATTCATATTTAATTAATGTAAACTAATTTATTTTTCTCTCAATGCTCTTTTCAAATTAGTTTTAAAAACGTATCGTATTCTTTTTAAACCGTGTATGGGGGTAAAGTGAACAGTCAATACAATAAATCAACCGTTTGATTTGGGACCCAACAGTGATGTTATATTTGGACTAACATTATTAACTTACCTGACCCCCCTCCCAGCCTAACTCTTCTTGTGTTTTAGAGACATTCAAGTAACGTTACGTTACAGCTTCCTAGCCAGAGACTGGGGCTATTTATATAGCTGTCGATAAATGAGCTGATTATTAGTGTAACTTAACTTCCATAATAAACTTCTATTTGGGATTTATAATCATCATTATTTGCACCCGGAACTATCGTGTTAGCTGTTGTTGTGAAGGGCATAGATATCTATAGATGGTGAAGGGCTCATAGATATATAGATATCTATGGAAGGGCTAGCTAGCTATTATAAGGCGGAAGTAATTCTTCTTCTTCTCGGGTTCACCTCCAAGTGAGTGCTGCCCTCCAGAGGTTTTGAATAGATCATTATATTCTTCACAATGTTTTATTTTTTTTGTCTAAACTTCAACAAAACAAAAACACAACATCAACAATATCAATAATAACACACCAATAATAATAATAATAATAATAATAATAATAATAATAATAATAATAATAATAATAATAATAATAATAATAATAATAATAATAATAATAATAATAATAATAATAATAATAATAATAATAATGATACAATAATAAACATGTGTTATATATAAACCTAGACAAAAAATACTAAATAAAAATGTAAAAGTAAAAATACCAATTCAAAATAAGAAAGACATCACAAATAACACAGACATCTGACCCCCCCCCCCCCCCCCCCCACCCCCTAGACTGCCGGACTTCCCAGGACCAACACCCCACCCCCATTCCGAGTTCTTGACCAACTTTGGAAAAATAAAACATTCCAATCCCTAAACTATTATGTGCAAAAAAAAATGTTTGGTCCTAGCGCAAATGTAACGTAACGTTAATCCCTAACAATGTCCCAGGTGGTATAGTGTAATAGTGCCATGATGACTCATATCACAGCCTCATACCACCCCCCCCCCAGGGACTGCTGCCAGACATCCAACTACTAGGAACCTATAGTAGCTGACTTCCACCTAAAAGGACAATATATACTTACCTTATGGATACCGCAACTGATGTGTATACTTCATCAGAGCATATATTTAGTATTTAGCATTTTAGCATTATATATTGTAACTATATTTACTGTAGGGCAAATATAAATGAGAGGGCATACATACCCTCATCTCGCACCTTGTTGCCCATATCCAGAGTTAATTATATTGTTAACACTGCCTTTTTATTCTATTTTTACTTCTCCACTGTACTATAATTCTGTGACCTGTACCATGTCATCTACCTGTACCCCCCCCCCCCCCATGCTGCTATGATGCCTGAATTTCCCCCATGGCGATCAATAAAGGAATATCTTATCTCATATTATGCCCTCTATCCAAGAAGGAGCGCTTCACCAAAAAAAGAATATTCTGATTAGTTTAGCACATAATCTCACACATCCAAAAGCTCTATAAACTACTGTACATGTTCACTTAGTTTGACTAAATGACACATAGCTTAGTGTTTGGTAAATGGACTACATTTCTAGTGCTTTTATTCCAAGCGCTCTACAACGTATGTCTCCACATTTATACCCGTTCACTCATCCACACACCGACGGCGGAGGCGACCATGCG
>NC_140172.1:145406162-145443335 GCF_963971535.1 Notolepis coatsorum | reverse complement strand
TATCGTAACGTGAGGCCTCTGGTGATTCCCACCCCTACGTATAACCCCCCCCCCCCCCTACACACACACACCTTCATGCCTATCTCCATCTGTGAGAGGTCAGCGAATGGGACCTCTCTGGTCACCAGCTCCCACAGCAACACGGCAAAGCTCCACATGTCTGCTGACCGCCGGTTGATGTCCTCAGGCCTTTTCTGGAGAGCTGGGGGGGGGGGGGGGGGGGGGCAGGAGGACAAGCGAGAGAGGGGGGGGGGGGGGAGGAGGAGAGAGCACACAGTGGGATACAGTAGTTGTTTTCATGCCATTAGCATGAGCAGAACACAAGATGGACATGGAGTGTGACTAACTTCAAACAGTTATGACCGTGTTCCTGACCGAACAGGAGGCGAGGGCCCCACATTGATCTGCTCTGCCCGTTTGGCTGGCTGGCTGGCCTGTGTGTCTACATGTATTTCCAATTACTGTTCAGTAGGGCTATACTATAAATGTATAATAATTCCAAACATTTGATTGTGAAAATGAATATTAGATTGTGGAGAAGAAAAAAAAAAACAGCCGTCTTCCTCTCGACTTCTCGCAATGTCACTTTCATTTAGCGGAGTGCACATTTAATAATAATAATAATAATAATAATAATAAACTTTATTTATAAAGCACTTTTCATGCAATAGAAAGCAGCACAGAGTGCTTCGACAAAACTAAAAATAAAATGTACAAATACAAATTAATAATAAAATGCAGGACTCAGTAGACAAATTGCATATCACAAGCAATCAAATAAATAGAAAGAAGAAAAAACAAAAGGAGTTACTAAATACAGTTAAAGGCCAAGTTAAAGAGATGTGTTTTCAGACGCTGTTTAAAAAGCTCCACTGAGCCCCACCTCTCTTTAGGTAGAGTGGTCCACAGTTTCAATGCATAATAAAAGAAAGCTGATTCTGCAATTCTTCTGTTGGGCACTTTAGGGACAATTAAAATACTTGCTTCAGTGGACCGAAGTGTTCTTTAAGGGGTGTAAAACAGCAGAGACTCTGTGATATAAAATGGTGCTAAGTCATTTAAGGCCTTATACACAAGTAAAATAACTTTCAAATCAATTCTAAAAGAGACAGGGAGCCAATGTAGTGCAGCTAAAACAGGAGTGACAGGCTCTCTGTGTTTTCGTTAAAAGTCTGGCAGCAGAGTTTTGAATCAACTGTAATTTCTCAATAGATTATTTTGGTAGACCAGTAAAAAGAGCATTACAGTAATCTATACGACGAAAATACGAAAATAAAAGGACGAATTCTTTTTTCAGCATCCTTTTGGTTTAAAAATGGCCGCACTTTGCGGCAATATTTCTTAAATGAAAAAAAATTCTACTTTAGTCACCTTGTTTATGTGCTTTTTACAACTTAGGTCGGAATCTAAAATGACACCAAGGCTAGTTACTTCTGGTTTACTCTGATGGGCTGAAGAACGTGCCAATAATTCAACAGCTGCATGGTGTGATGATGGCAGAGAGCTCAGGACCCAACTCGGCCACAGTGGTTTGCACTCAGAGTAAATCTTAAAAAAGCCCTGTTTGTAAATACTTCAGATTCTTGTCACTAGAAGACAAACTCGTGGAGCCTCGAAACAAAGTTGTATGCAAGCTATGTAAACACAGCTGGCCTACCGTTCTTTGTTATGCTAACGCTAGAGTTTTGGGAGTTCTAGCGTCTAATAATGTAGCCTACTTTTCCATATTTTTATTTATTAATCTTTTTAAATTTAAATAGCACTTTTTTTGTAAATCATCCCTTGTGGTAAATCTTCTAGATATTGAATAATGAATAGAGACAGAAGCGTCATGCAGGTCCCCAATGGTTTGATGGTACCATTTAAAGTTAAAGATATTGTTCCATGTTTATCACACCTTGCTCGGGGGGCGCGTTGCTGTGTATTGAAGGTCCGTTCTATATACCGTACTTTCATTCATTTGATCTCGCTCCGAGAGACTGCCCCGTTCTCAATCTAGCATAATGCCCGTTCTCAATCAGGACATAATGTGCAATAATAGATATTCGAATGGTTCAAACCTATATATTTTTTTCTTTTTTTAGTCGGAATAGTTGAATGTCATTTTTGGCCAATTTTGACAACCCCACTGTCCCATCTCTACCAGATCTGTACCCGTTTGGACTAATTCAGACAGGTTGATAATGAAAAACACATCATTACATTCAGGCTGACTGAACCCTTGAGACAAAGGACAATACATACACAAGTACTCAGCGTCCACGGTCTTTTAACTATGAACGTTTACAACACTCCAACCTACGACTTTTAAGATAAATATGATTTGAAAGGTGTAAGTAGGGTGAATACCTTCGGGTGCCATCCATGCTGGAGAGTACATACGACCAGGACACTGGAAGGAGAACTTGGCATCTGCCATGCTTACCCTGGCCGTCATGTCTTCATCAATCTGCCAATCAGTCACATCGGTTAGTTATTAATCCAACACTGGTGGGGGGGGGGTGAATCAATCCCACAGAATCAGAAAGGTCTTTATTGCCAAATAGTTTTCACATACAAGGAATTTGATTTGGTCGTTTTTGGTGCGACATTAACGGACAGACAATAACGGGACAGATAATAAAATAAAAAGTGGAATATGAACAAAATTAAGATAGAAGCACAATAGAATAGAATAGAATAGAATTATGAAATAAAAATAGGCCATGGCTGTACTACTGTAAAATGAAAAGGTGGAATCAAATAAAATAGGATATAAACTGAAATTAAATTAAAATAGGCAAGGGCTGTACAACTGTGGTCAAGTATATACACTAGTGCTGTCAGGCGATTAAAAAAATTAATCTAATTAATTACAGGATTTGTAATTAATTAATCTAATTAATCGCATTTTAATCGCATAACCATTTTATGCCTGATATTCTATATTATATAATCATATTTCAAATTGCATGTGTCCGGATGGCAGAATTCAGTACTGTATCTACAAAACCTTCTGTTTAATCATCTTCCATCTATTAATTTGCTTAGATTTTTCAGGTCTGGTCAATTTGAGCATGGTGTTATTCACAGTCAAAGATACAAAAAAATTTATTGATATTCTCATTTGGTTCATTACAATTAACTGAAAATAAAATGTTCATTCAATCAATCACCGCGCAGATTGATTGATTGAATGAAAATGTTATTAACAGATTGCAGAATGGGTACAATACAGTACAGCACACAATTGTTAAGGGGATGCAGACCAGGGTGCAACTTGCACCGTGCAATCCATTCTTTGTGGATCTAGCCCACAGTATTTCTGACACTGGGAATACATTCCCTGAGATTCATAGATGTCCCTAGAATCAGATACCAAGAACATGCAAATGGACCATATTAAAAAATAAAAAGTCTGTAAATGTGTATTCTACATTCTTATGGAATGAATGAGATACAAAAAAAATATTATAAAAAAAAAAAAAAAAAAAAAAATTATTTTTTTTGTAATTAATTTTGAGTTAATTTTCATAACGCGATAATTTGCTGTGTAATTAATTAATCTAATTAACGCGATAAACTGACAGCCCTAATATACACTAATAATAATACAAATATATAAATAATATGTTCTACTCAGGAGGAGAATGTATATCAATCAAGTGACACTAGCTGTATTCCTCTTGTCCTGTTCAAACAGGATAACACTCCTGAGTCGTGACACTGAGAGGACTAGTTCAGGTTATTAGACACCGGTGAACGTTAGGCTGCTGAATTCTTTTTTTTCTCTTTTAAAATTGTTCTCCCCATCCCAATTTCGTATTATCCAATTCTCCCCTCCCCTGTCTTGAACGTTGCTAGACTATGCCTCCCACTGGTCGGTTGTAGTGAGGACAGAAGCCTTGCATCACGTGTCCCCTCCGGTACACGAAGAGGCAGCCTGTCGCATCTTTTCACCACCGCAGCAGCTCGAACTCTCAGTGGCGAGGAGTAACGCGTGGGAGGCTCACACTACCCCCTGCCATTTCCTGTCTCTGCTGTGCAGGCGTCCCCCAACCGACCTGTAGGAGTCGCTGTCCACAACGTCCAGATTACCACCCATCGACTTCCCACCCGCTGACTCTGCCAATTGAGCCAGTATGACGGCCGGCCCAAGCCGGAGGCAACGCCGACAGCCGGAGTCGAACCCGGTGTCTCTTGCGTTGGCGACAAGCGCAATGTCCGCTGTGCCACCCAGCCGCCCCACTCTCAGGATGTTCCTGTAATGACTCCTCCCCAGAAGCTTTGGGACGGTGTCGTCTTACCATGACGTGCTTGCTGTTGAGGTGCAGCCGTGAGACCATTGGCTCTAGAGTGTGCAGGAAGGCCATTCCACTGGCGATGTCCAGAGCAAACCTCACCGCTTGAGTCTGATCTACCACCAAGGCTGAGGGAGAGGAGAGGGGAGGAGAGGGGAGAGGAGGGGAGAAGAGGGGAGAGGAGAAGAGAAGAGGGGAGAAGAGAGGGGAGGAGAAGAGAGGAGAGGAGAGGAGAAGAGAAGAGAGGGGAGAGGAGAGAGGAGAGGGGAGAGGAGGGGAGAAGAGGGGAGAGGAGAGAGGGGAGGAGAAGAGAGGGGAGGAGAGGAGAGGAGAGGGGAGGAGAGGAGAGGAGAGGAGAGGAGAGGAGAGGAGAGGAGAGGAGAGGAGAGGAGAGGGGAGGGGAGGGGAGAGGAGAGGGGAGAGGAGAAGAGAGAAGAGGGGCAAAGAGAAGAGGGGAGAAGAGAGGGGAGGGGAGGAGAAGAGAGGAGAGAAAATAAGAGGGGGGAGAGGAGAAGAGAAGAGAAGAGAAAAGAAGAGGGGAGAAGAGGAGAAGAGAAAAGAAGAGGGGACGAGAAGAGAAGAGGGAGAAGATAAGAGAGGGGAGAAGAAAAGAGGGGAGAAGAGAAGAGAGGGGAGGAGAGGAGAAGAGGGGAGGAGAGGAGAAGAGAGGAGAAGAGAAGATGGGAGAGGAGAAAAGAGGGGAGAAGAGAAGAGAGGGGAGGAGAGGAGAAGAGAGGAGAAGATGGGAGAGGAGAAAAGAGGGGAGAAGAGAAGAGAGGGGAGAAGAGAGGATAGGAGAAGAGAATAGAGGAGAGGAGAAGATGGGAGGGGAGAGGAGAGAAAAGAAGAGAGGGGAGAAGAGAAGAGAATAGAGGAGAGAAGGAGAGAAAAGAAGAGAGGGGAGAAGAAGAGAAGAGAGGAGAGGAGGAGAGAAGGAGAGGGGAGAAGAGGAGAAGAGAAAATAATAGGGGAGAAGAGGAGAGAAAAAGAGAGAAGAGCAAATAGAGGAGAAGAGAAGAGAGGGGAGGAGAAGAGAGGAGAAGCAAAGAAGAGAAAAGAAGGGAGAAGAGAAGAGGGGAGGAGAAGAGAAGAGAAGAGAATAAATTAGGACTAAAGTAGTAGCAATGTAAAGGAGATGAGCTGTACACACTCAAGCACACATTATTTCTCTCTCTCTCTGTTACACACAGACACACACACAGAGTCAGACACAGACACACAGACGCACGCGCACACACACACACACACACACACACACACACACACACAGGTACTCACTGGTGCCCTGGTGCAGGATGTTGTGCAGAGATCCATATGGCATGTAGTGGCTGATGATTATGGGGTGAGGGGAGGGGGGGGACTGACAGCTCCCCAGCACGGGCAGAATGTTTGGGTGAGAGAAGATCCTATATGGGAAGGGAGAGAGGGGAGGGAGGGAGGGAGGAGAGGGAGGGAGGGAGGGAGGGAGGGAGGGAGGGAGGAGAGAGTTTGAAAAAGAGATATTCCTTTTAATTTCAGGGGGACCCCAAGGATGATGGGAAATCCTGATGTAAATATTGTGAGATAATGAGTTGATTCCTATAGGGGTGTGACCATCTGGTGGTAGTGTGTGTACTTTATACTGTACTACCTGAGTTTTGGATGCTCCTCATTGAAGTCTCTGCTCTTCCTTGTTGTCCAGTCTCTCACCTGGAGAACTTTCACGATGATCTCGTCCCCCTGCCAGCGACCCTGCCACAGCTAGAGAGAGAGAGAGAACACACAACGTTCACTATTTTATTTTATTTTATTAGGGATCCCCATTAGCTGGTGCGATAGCAACCAGCTAGTCTTCCTGGGGTCCACACACACAAAAAAAACATACAAAAACAATCACCATTGCAAAAACAAAATGATTAAAAGTCAGTACACACAATGCATAATGAAACTACTGTAACAATTAAGATAGCTAAAATTACATGAGTGTAAAACAAAAACAAAAAATTACTTTACAGTGTTAAAAACAATTTAAAAACTATTTAAGATTCTTTTTAAAAGTGAATCTACTGTAAATGCAGCAGAGGTTCCGAGGCAGGCCATTCCACAGAGTTAATGCTCTAAAAATAAAATATCTCCCCAAAGCGCTGATGATGTCATCCCCCGGCCACAGCTAGAGAGAGAGAGAACACACAACGTTCACTATATGATGATGTCATCCCCCCGGCCACAGCTAGAGAGAGAGAGAGAACACACAACGTTCACTATATGATGATGTCATCCCCCCGGCCACAGCTAGAGAGAGAGAGAGAACACACAACGTTCACCATGATGATGTCATCGCCCGGCCACAGCTAGAGAGAGAGAGAACACATAACGTTCACTATATGATGACGTCATCCCCCGGCCACAGCTAGAGAGAGAGAGAACACATAACGTTCACTATGATGACGTCATCCCTCCGGCCACAGCTAGAGAGAGAGAGAGAACACATAACGTTCACTATGATGACGTCATCCCCTGGCCACAGCTAGAGAGAGAGAGAACACACAACGTTCACTATGATGACGTCATCCCCTGGCCACAGCTAGAGAGAGAGAGAACACACAACGTTCACTATGATGACGTCATCCCCCGGCCATGCAGCAATGAGCAGGATAGAGCGGTGTAACGATGCGACCTCACAAGGATTAATTTCGATTACGATTATTCAGGCAACGATTCAATGCATCATGAAATCTCTTCATTTGACCACGATTCGATTCGATTTATTTTCTATTCATTTTCTATCAGTTAATTCCCCACAAAAAATTTGAATACACAAATGTGGCTGGGGGAACTGATTCACTCAGCATGAATGGACTATAGGTCAATAAAAACAATACACACAACAAAAAAAAAAAGAAAAAAAGAAAAAGAAAATTTGATTAATTTCTATTATAATTGATTCTAACATTTTCAAATCGATGCAGTTGAATCGTCACATTAGAATCGATGCATTTCGATTAATCGATGCGTCGTTACACCCCTAAAAGCTAGCGTTACTTCTCGCGGAGCTGCAGCCTAATGCACTAGTAGTATGTAGGGACTGTAGGGAAACAGCTACACTTCAGTTAGTTTTCAAAGCCGTCTAGCGCAGCACTTTATTTGAAAGTAGTGTTGAGTTGAGTGTAAAAAATCTTAATTATAAATTTTTTCATAGAAATGTCTACATGGAGATAACAGTACTGACCTCGCCGGACTGGTTCTCGTTGATCTTGGCCAGAAGAGACAGCTGCTTATAATCAATACCAGCCTGCTTGTTCAGAGTCCCGTTACCTGACAGAAACGAGAACAACATTAGAGCGAAGGATAAGAAATCTTCATGCTTTGAGTGTTTTGGACGTTGTGTGTGTGTGTGTGTGTGTGTGTGTGTGTGTGTGTGTGTGTGTGTGTGTGTGTGTGTGTGTGTGTGTGTGTGTGTGTGTGTGTGTGTGTGTAGTGGAATTATTTCATCAGAGGGCCCTTCGAAAAAACCGTCAAAGGCAAACATAATTGCAACCGAATATCGAAACGGCTCTGGTGCAGATATCTGATTCAAGGTGAAACGGAGGGCCCCCCAAATGATCGTAACTTAAGGCCCCCAAAAGTCTAGGGATGGCCCTGGTGTGTGTGTGTGTGCGTGTGCGTGTGCGTGTGTGTGTGTGTGTCTCACTCACGGGGTCGCGTCCGCATGGTGCCCTTCCAGAAGCTTTCCTTGTAAGGGACTTTGACGAGACTCTGGCCTTGTTTCTCAGCTTTCTCTAAAGATGGACAGATGGACAGAGGACAGGGGGGGGGGGTTCACAAAGTAGGCTCGACTGAATCCCATTCCTAAACCTCATTATTCAACTTTAGTTTTACAGATCCAAAACCATCAAGACATGTCGATGTTTTTGAAAGTCTTCTGGATCATTTTCTTATGGTTAAATGGTGCATTTTTTATATAGCAGCTTTTATCCAAAGCGCTTTACAATTTCTTTCCTCACACTCACACACCGATGGCGGAGGCGACCGTGCAAGGTGTCATCCTGCTCATCGGGAGCAATTAGGGGTTTAAGTGTCTCGCTCAAGGACACATCGACATGCTGCCGGGGGGGGGGGGGGGGGGAGTGGGAATCGAACCGGGAACCTTCCGACTACCGTCCGACCGCTCTACCTGCTGTAGGGCCACTGTCGCCGCTTTAGTCAAATAATCCCCAGATGAGACAGACGGATCAACATGGCGGTTTTTTACAGAGGTTATGACTGAGGGTGTAGAATGATACGATGTAGACGACCTCAACCCTTATGTGGTGTTAGGGTCTCCAGCGACCCGTTTCAAGGTTATAATATGTAATAACTGGGCGGTCAGGTGGCGTAACGGAGATTGCGTTCGTCACCAACACCGGAGACGCTGGATTCGCCTGTTCGAATCCAGCTCACAGCTCCGGGGTTGTCACCAGCTTGGCTGGCCGTTCACACTAATACAATTGGCAGTATTAGAGGGTGGGAGAAGCTGGCGGGGTGGGTCCGGGTCGTTGTAAACAGCGACTCCTACAGTTCGGTCGGGGCGCCTGCTAAGCGCGGATAGGATCTAAGTGGGATAGTGTGATCCTTCCACACGCTACGCCCTCTCAGTGAGAATCCGTGCTGCCAGGTGAAAAGAAGCGGTTGATTGGCTGGACGTGTGTCGGAGGAAGCACGTGGTAGCCTCCACTCTCCCAGACCGACTGTGGGGGGTAAGTGCGCAGCGACCAGGAAGGGGATTGGGAATTGGCATAACGACTAACATTGGGATGGGAGAAAATCGGAGGAAAAAGGAGGGGGGAAAAGATAAAAAAAAAAAAAAATATGTAATAACTACCATGTAGTTGATTTGATTAGAACAAGGCTTCATGATATCCTCCACAACATTATAAGCACAGCAAAACTATGTTTCACCATTTTGAAAATTCTGAAGGTATCTGCAGAAAAAAAAGTACGACTGTGGTGTTAGGGTCATTCTTGACCCGGCAAGGTAAAACTATACTATAAAAATACTAAATATAAATAAATAAAAAAATTATAAATATACTCAACTTTTTTCAGAAGTTATATTCTAATATTGTTCCATTATATAGTCAGAAAACATTATTATCTATGGGTTTCACATTTAGTATATTATGATCGAACAACCTCATTTTCATCTTAAAAATAAGGGACATGATGTGTCTCGGGGGCCATAAAATCTAATTACAATGGGATTATATGGTTATGAATGCATATAATGTTAGTTAGGATGTAGTATTAACTATATCGAGTGATACTCCTTTCTTTTTAGTGGTCAGGACTGAGTTAGACTCCGGGTCAACATTGACCCGCTAACAACGGCCAGTGGTGCCAATTCCTAACACAACATGAGGGTTAAACGACCTCTGACCTTGAAGCAGCTGGCTTAGGTGGGGCTTCGCCTTGTCCAGAGGTGCCTCGCCATACCGGTTACACATACACACCTGGGCACCGCATGCTACCAGGTCCTGAGGAATGGAACAGATTGAGCAGAGGAAAAAAGTATTTATCAGAACTTTAGATTGTAGTGCGCCGTCCGTCCTCAAATTTGATCGCGTTGAGCTTTACATGAAATAAACAGTCAATAAGCCCCCCCCCCCCCGATTATCTTATATAGAACATGCATCTGAATTTAAAGCAAATATACATGATGCGTGCGGGTCAGTCAGTCAATGGCGATATGAATACCACGATCACAACACCAGAGGGAGCTCCACAAATCATGTTAAACCCAGATTCGGCTCAAATAAGGGACTAAACACGTTTCGCAATTATGCCACATCAATGTGGAACGCCCTACCCAAAGCTGTAAAGGAATGTGGATCACTACCCACTTTCAAAACCTCTCTCAAGGGACACCTACGGGAGACTGCAATTCAACACTGGCCCCTGTAAATATCCTAACCCAACCCCCTCCAATGTACAGTCATTTACCTAGTATGGTTTTGTCAATAGTTCAATGTACAATTGTGTTTGTTTGTACAGTGTCTCCACCCCCCCCCCCCTCAATGTACAGTGTTACTTGTTTATACAGTGTGCCCCCCGCCCCCCCCCCCCCCCAACCACCTCCAATGTAAATTACCCAGTATGGTTGTCAATATCCCAGTGTACCCAACCCCCCCCCACCCAACCTCCTCCAATGTACAGTTTCTACGTCAAATGTATACACTCCCTTTTCTTGACTCCTTCTGTATCACAAACAGTACTGTATTTGCAAATCTGGTATGTCATAAATGTATAGATGTAGCAGTACTGACTATCTGTATGTCATGTATGTCATATATGTTATGATGAATTGAAAATGGGGGACCCTGATGGAAACAAGACAAACGTCTTTCTCAGGTCTGCATCCCCTTAACAATTGTATGTATTGAGCCGTACTGTATTGTACCCATTCTGCAATCTGTTAAATAAAGTTTTCATTCATTCATTCATTCATATGGAGTGGAAATAATACATAGCCGCAGTCGTGACTGTTTTTGCCCAGGAGAGGGCGCCATACCTCCGCCACAAGGTCCTGTCCCCAGAAGCAGGCGTAGTGGAGTGGCGTGTTTCCATGTTCGTTGACTGTGTTGGGGTCCGCTTTGCACTGAATCAGCTACGCATCACGCACACAGAAGAACTAGTTAGTGGGAGTGTGATATCACGTCACCGAGTCACATACATTTCAATGATCCTTCGGCATTAAATAAAGATTGAATGAATGAATGAAAAGGTCCACACAGTCACAAGAGCCTCTCGGAGCGGGAGTGCTGATCTAGAATCAGCGTCGGTCTGTGAGATTGAATACGGTCGTGAAGACGACGACGACAAGTGTTCCTGGTCACTGACTCCAGATCAGTGTGAATATCCATTTATTCATTCAACCTTCATTTAGTCTCGGAGATCATTGAGAGAGTTCAACTCTCATTTGAGATGCTGTGGAGAAAATACAGCACGCAATGAATAAAAGAAAAACAAAACACGAAACGAAACAGAAAGTCAATCAATGAAACGATTAAAAACAACTGCAGACTGGAGTGAAATGGTTGGTCGTTAAGGATTTAAACTGACCAAAGGATACTAAAGTATCGAGGTTTAATAATAAGGTACATTGCAAGACGTTCCACGTGAAGCTAAAAGCAGAGCAATAAAAAGTATATTGAATTTTTTAAACCCTTTCAAGTATTTCTAGTGCATGGTTGACTTCATGGTGTGTGTGTGTGTGTGTGTGTGTGCATGCGTGCGTGCGTGTGTGCGCGTGTACCTTAGCCACAATGTCTCTGTGTCCGTGGTTGGCAGCCAGGTGTAGAGGGGTATCATCGCCGCGGTTCATCACATTAATACGGGCTCCCCTCATGATCAGCATGTCCACCACGCCGCTCCGTCCTTCCCTGCAGGCCCAGTGGAGGGGGCTGAAGCCATGGTCGTCCCTGGAGCACAGAGAGGCCATCAGGATCATAGATATATATATATATATAGAACACTAGATAGCTTGCCCGCGCTGCCGGCCAATGGAGAGCGACGTCACTGAACCGCCGCCATCTTGTGAGGGTCAGCCTTGAGTGAGAGTGAGTGAGCTGCACAGACAAAAATACTCATAACTCGCTGAAATATTGACGGATTTACAAACGGTTTGGTTTATTACAAGCATTATTAACACTTTGGGTGCCATGGGTTAAATTCATTATATACCATAGGTTGCCGGCTCTATTTGTCTATGG
Source organism: Notolepis coatsorum (assembly GCF_963971535.1). NCBI lineage: Eukaryota > Metazoa > Chordata > Actinopteri > Aulopiformes > Paralepididae > Notolepis > Notolepis coatsorum. The sequence continues at coordinate 145,431,328 of NC_140172.1, read as the reverse complement.
AGAAGTACCCCTTCTTTGCATGGCTATAACTTTTTAAATTCTATTGCTACATTGCCATTATTAGGGCCCATTCAAAGTCCTATATGTATTGTTCATTGTGTAGCAACGTTAAACTTTTTCATTCACATATTCATAGTAAAGTATGGTCTAATGTATAAGTATGTTTTCATCTCTTTCTGCAGCTTTCTCCAGAACGTGATTTATAGCCCCAAATGCATTATATTGATGATGAAATACAGTTTGATGGCAATCGGGGCGATATAAAAAATTTCAATTGGACGTACTTCTAGAATGATCTACGTATGATCTGATGATGACCGGATGGGCGGGGGATCGTTTATAATTCCGTGGGCAGCGTTATATCATTCATCTAGTGTGGGTGATATGTTCATCATAACAGTTTATATGGAATACGATCAAAAATAACGCTGAATCTTACCGTATCCTCCTCGCGCCGTTGGGCGATGAGCGTGGAACAGTCATTTACCTATTATGGTATGTAGAAATATCGGGTCCATTTCCAGTTTGTATAATAGTATATATGTCCAAATCATGTTGTTTATCGAGTTATTGGCAATCGATCGCTATGTATTGTGTCGAGATCGAGTCCCGTGAGCCAAACAGAGTGCCCGGAAGTAATATGGTCGACCAGCACAACCTCCATAGCACTTCCTGTTTGGCGATTGCGCCGATCGGCCACCAGATGGCGCTCCTGAACCGCCAGAGAGCTCAGTGGGTCCTCCTGGTGGATCTCAGGCCAGCGGAGGGGAAATATGAATCCGATCACAGATTTTTGAAATATTGATATAAGGACGCTGTACAGCGTCCTCCGGCAACTTGAGCATGGCCGGGAATGACGCTGTAAAGCGTTTTCCGGCAGTCAAAGTGTTAACGTGGCTATGATTCAAGCGGTTTGTAAAAAAAACATCTTTAAAAAATATTTTTTTTATAAGTATGCAGTATCATAACTACATCTTTGATGTTTATATCAAACCAACCCGTTTGTAAATTCGTCAATATTTCAGCGAGTTATGAGTATTTTTGTCTGTGCAGCTCACTCACTGAGTCTCTATCCATCACAAGTGCCGATCGACTTGGGGTCGTTTCTCTCCGCGTTCAGGAGACTCTGGCGTATATAAAAAAAAAACACTTACGTCGAGGCTCTCATCGACAATGTGCATTCACTTTATCCCCCCCCCCCCCGCGCGCGCGCGCGCTCTCTCTCCCATGAGCTGAAAATACCTAAAGTGTTGCGGTGGTCTATAAATATTTTTTATAAACGAGTAAAAATCACAGAGAGCAGCATTGCATGAAAATTGATTTGTCTCTTCTTCCGCATTTTGACATGCCGGAGCGCTGCGATTGGCTTCTTCTCTTCTTCTGCTTTGTCACATGCCTGGTGTGCCCAGCAATCACAGCGCTCCGGCATGTCAAAATGCGGAAGAAAAAGAGTACGCCATTTTCATGCAACGCTGCTCTCTGTGATTTTTACTCGTTTATAAAAAATCTTTAAAATGTTTATTAGCAACGCCAAGCTTTCAAACCACCCCGCTTTTGTGTGTGTGAAACCCTCGTGCAACTGTGAGTACCTTTGAAATTTCTCTGTGATAAATTTAGAACGAACCGTTCGTAAATAACCAGTGCTTCAGGGTGAGTGTTCCCATGGCTAGTAAGGTGGAGCAAGTGACTGCTGTATTCAAAGCAAGGCGTGCATCAGCAGTCAGGAAAGGGGCTAGCCACTAGGGATGCCCCGATCGATCGGCCAGCGATCGGTATCGGCCGATATTCACAAAAATAGCTGGATCGGGAATCGGCAAAAATATATATATATATATATTGATTTTTTTTATATATATAATATAATAAGAAATAAAATAAGAAATAACAATTCAGTACATTTATATCTATGTGTTCATTTGTTACATTTAGTTTCACTAAGTTAGGAAAGTAATGTTTTAAGTCAAGCCTGATGTTGCCTTGCACAAAAGAATGATCCCAGTCTCTTCCACACAGTGAGGCATACAGTTTATTAATTGAACAATATCAGTGTATCGGCCGATGTGACTCATAGAAGATCGGTGATCGGTATCGGTGGCAAAAAACTTGATCGGGGCATCCCTACTGGCCACAGTGGTCCCTACAGCCAGGACAGAGACAGCATGTCAACAACAACAACATGTCAACAACATGTCAACAACACCGCTCCTCCCTTCCCTGGAGACCCTGCAAAAATGCCCAGGTGAAAAATGGATCCCAAACAGAGTGATATTCAGCTTCCTAGGAAGGGAGCATTTCTTTGCATTTCCCTTGATCCCTCGGTTCTACTCCTCCTGAGGGATCAAGGGAAGAAAACGCAAGCTTACTGCGCCAAGCGTATCCCACCATGCAATGCTCCACAAGCTTCCTGTGCCAAGCGTATCCCACCATGCAATGCTCCACAAGCTTCCTGTGCCAAGCGTATCGGATCCCACGATCCAATGCTCCACAAGGTCAGAGAATCCATGCAGGATGGAACAACAATATGATGGCTAACAATCATGCATATATAAATGAGAACTCAAATGGTCACTTTCCGTTTTTTTTATACTTTCATTTCTTTATTTACTGTATGCTGCACCACTTAAAAAGGTGGCCAGGTTGTAAAAACTAAAAATATTTTTTAGAAAGGCTTAATATTGCAAATATCTCTTAATCCTTTCACTACCACACTACAGACCGGTTAACCGGTTGTGAAAGGGTTAACCCTTTGTCGTGTGGTAGTGAAAACCTTCTGTATTGTCGCAGTGAAAGGGTTAACCCGTTGGTAGTGAAAGGGTTAGTGAGATCTAAAAGGCAGTCTCCACTGCTGGTGTTCCAATGCAGAGAAGGGTGTACTTGTAGGACAGGGACTTCATCACCAGAGGGCTCACTAAAGAGAAGGCGATGAGGGGAGGGAAATAGGGAATGTCCAAATTTGGATCAGAATGCAGCCCAGAAATAACTTATGAAGCCTACAAGCTTTGGCTTTGCTCAAGCTGTGATACTATTTTAGTATATTAGTATTTTCTTTTTAAGGGAAGTCCACTCCTCTTGGTAATTTCTTTCTTTAATGAGACAGTAGGGAGACTGAGAGGGAGACAGAGTAGTGGAGACACAGGAGAGAAGGTTTTTTAATGAGACAGTAAGAAGGCTGAGAGGGAGACAGAGCAGGGGAGACACAGGAGAGATGGTTCTTTATTGAGACAGTAGGAAGGCTGAGAGGGAGACAGAGTAGGGGAGACACAGGAGAGAAGGTTCTTTATTGAGACAGTAGGAAGGCTGAGAGGGAGACAGAGTAGGGGAGACACGGGAGAGAAGGTTCTTTATTGAGACAGTAGGAAGGCTGAGAGGGAGACAGAGTAGGGGAGACACAGGAGAGAAGGGTCTTTATTGAGACAGTAGGAAGGCTGAGAGGGAGACACAGGAGAGAAGGTTCTTCATTGAGACAGTAGGAAGGCTGAGAGGGAGACAGAGTAGGGGAGACACAGGAGAGAAGGTTCTTTATTGAGACAGTAGGAAGGCTGAGAGGGAGACAGAGTAGAGGAGACACAGGAGAGAAGGTTCTTTAATGAGACAGTAAGAAGGCTGAGAGGGAGACAGAGTAGAGGAGACACAGGAGAGAAGGTTCTTTATTGAGACAGTAGGAAGGCTGAGAGGGAGACAGAGTAGAGGAGACACAGGAGAGAAGGTTCTTTATTGAGACAGTAGGAAGGCTGAGAGGGAGACAGAGTAGAGGAGACACAGGAGAGAAGGTTCTTTATTGAGACAGTAGGAAGGCTGAGAGGGAGACAGAGTAGGGGAGACACAGGAGAGAAGGTTCTTTATTGAGACAGTAGGAAGGCTGAGAGGGAGACAGAGTAGGGGAGACACAGGAGAGAAGGTTCTTTATTGAGGCAGTAGGAAGGCTGAGAGGGAGACAGAGTAGGGGAGACACAGGAGAGACAGTTCTTTATAGAGACAGTAGGAAGGCTGAGAGGGAGACAGAGTAGAGGAGACACAGGAGAGAAGGTTCTTTATTGAGACAGTAGGAAGGCTGAGAGGGAGACAGAGTAGAGGAGACACAGGAGAGAAGGTTCTTTATTGAGACAGTAGGAAGGCTGAGAGGGAGACAGAGTAGAGGAGACACAGGAGAGAAGGTTCTTTATTGAGACAGTAGGAAGGCTGAGAGGGAGACAGAGTAGAGGAGACACAGGAGAGAAGGTTCTTTATTGAGACAGTAGGAAGGCTGAGGGGAGACAGAGTAGGGGAGACACAGGAGAGAAGGTTCTTTATTGAGACAGTAGGAAGGCTGAGAGGGAGACAGAGTAGGGGAGACACAGGAGAGAAGGGTCTTTATTGAGACAGTAGGAAGGCTGAGAGGGAGACACAGGAGAGAAGGTTCTTCATTGAGACAGTAGGAAGGCTGAGAGGGAGACAGAGTAGGGGAGACACAGGAGAGAAGGTTCTTTATTGAGACAGTAGGAAGGCTGAGAGGGAGACAGAGTAGAGGAGACACAGGAGAGAAGGTTCTTTAATGAGACAGTAAGAAGGCTGAGAGGGAGACAGAGTAGAGGAGACACAGGAGAGAAGGTTCTTTATTGAGACAGTAGGAAGGCTGAGAGGGAGACAGAGTAGAGGAGACACAGGAGAGAAGGTTCTTTATTGAGACAGTAGGAAGGCTGAGAGGGAGACAGAGTAGGGGAGACACAGGAGAGAAGGTTCTTTATTGAGACAGTAGGAAGGCTGAGGGGAGACAGAGTAGGGGAGACACAGGAGAGAAGGTTCTTTATTGAGACAGTAGGAAGGCTGAGAGGGAGACAGAGTAGGGGAGACACAGGAGAGAAGGGTCTTTATTGAGACAGTAGGAAGGCTGAGAGGGAGACACAGGAGAGAAGGTTCTTCATTGAGACAGTAGGAAGGCTGAGAGGGAGACAGAGTAGGGGAGACACAGGAGAGAAGGTTCTTTATTGAGACAGTAGGAAGGCTGAGAGGGAGACAGAGTAGAGGAGACACAGGAGAGAAGGTTCTTTAATGAGACAGTAAGAAGGCTGAGAGGGAGACAGAGTAGAGGAGACACAGGAGAGAAGGTTCTTTATTGAGACAGTAGGAAGGCTGAGAGGGAGACAGAGTAGAGGAGACACAGGAGAGAAGGTTCTTTATTGAGACAGTAGGAAGGCTGAGAGGGAGACAGAGTAGGGGAGACACAGGAGAGAAGGTTCTTTATTGAGACAGTAGGAAGGCTGAGAGGGAGACAGAGTAGGGGAGACACAGGAGAGAAGGTTCTTTATTGAGACAGTAGGAAGGCTGAGAGGGAGACAGAGTAGGGGAGACACAGGAGAGAAGGTTCTTTATTGAGGCAGTAGGAAGGCTGAGAGGGAGACAGAGTAGGGGAGACACAGGAGAGACAGTTCTTTATAGAGACAGTAGGAAGGCTGAGAGGGAGACAGAGTAGAGGAGACACAGGAGAGAAGGTTCTTTATTGAGACAGTAGGAAGGCTGAGAGGGAGACAGAGTAGAGGAGACACAGGAGAGAAGGTTCTTTATTGAGACAGTAGGAAGGCTGAGAGGGAGACAGAGTAGAGGAGACACAGGAGAGAAGGTTCTTTATTGAGACAGTAGGAAGGCTGAGGGGAGACAGAGTAGGGGAGACACAGGAGAGAAGGTTCTTTATTGAGACAGTAGGAAGGCTGAGAGGGAGACAGAGTAGGGGAGACACAGGAGAGAAGGGTCTTTATTGAGACAGTAGGAAGGCTGAGAGGGAGACACAGGAGAGAAGGTTCTTCATTGAGACAGTAGGAAGGCTGAGAGGGAGACAGAGTAGGGGAGACACAGGAGAGAAGGTTCTTTATTGAGACAGTAGGAAGGCTGAGAGGGAGACAGAGTAGAGGAGACACAGGAGAGAAGGTTCTTTATTGAGACAGTAGGAAGGCTGAGAGGGAGACAGAGTAGAGGAGACACAGGAGAGAAGGTTCTTTATTGAGACAGTAGGAAGGCTGAGAGGGAGACAGAGTAGAGGAGACACAGGAGAGAAGGTTCTTTATTGAGACAGTAGGAAGGCTGAGAGGGAGACAGAGTAGGGGAGACACAGGAGAGAAGGTTCTTTATTGAGACAGTAGGGAGGCTGAGAGGGAGACAGAGTAGGGGAGACACGGGAGAGAAGGTTCTTTATTGAGACAGTAGGAAGGCTGAGAGGGAGACAGAGTAGGGGAGACACAGGAGAGAAGGTTCTTTATTGAGACAGTAGGAAGGCTGAGAGGGAGACAGAGTAGGGGAGACACAGGAGAGAAGGTTCTTTATTGAGACAGTAGGAAGGCTGAGAGAGAGACAGAGTAGGGGAGACACAGGAGAGAAGGTTCTTTATTGAGACAGTAGGGAGGCTGAGAGGGAGACAGAGTAGGGGAGACACAGGAGAGAAGGTTCTTTATTGAGACAGTACTAGGAAGTGCCGGTAGGACTTGAGCTCAGGCCAGCGGGCGGTATGTGTGATTCCAGAGGTGGGGGTCTTAACCAGTGGCGCCCAACCAGTCGATCGCGGGCTGATTTCAAGTAGAAAAATAAAATTATAAAATTCGATTATAAAAAAAAGTAGTAGTATCGCGATACTTTGCGTGGCGATACTGTATCGATACAGGGACGCCAAGTATCGATATTTAATTATTCATTAAAAAAAATTAAAAATAAAATAAATTTGTATTTTTTCTTTTTTTGTATAAGGAAGTTGCATTGTTAATTTCAATACCTGTAATAATACAGTGGTCCACACACACACACACACACGCACACGTGTGCATTCAGTTAAGTTGGAATATGACTGTAATACAAACAGTTCAGTTTGTCAGGTACATGCAACACAGATCACAGTGTTGACATCCGTCTGCTTGAGAAAATACTATGTTCTGCAATAAAAATGATTGAAGTGAGATGAACGGACTGAAAACTTTATTTTATTAGATAAAACATGTTGACAAAGTTTTACTTTGCAGTTGAAAAAAGGTAATAAATCGCAATATTAATATCGCAATACTCAGCATATCGCAATATATTTAGCATCGCAATACTATCGTATCGTGACTCGAGTATGGTGATAGTATCGTATCGTGAGGCCTCTGGTGATTCCCACCCCTACAGTGGTGGTGGTGGTGGTGGTGTGGTACAGGACGCAGACTCCAACACTCGTGGTTTTTAAATGTAACTTTACAAACACTCGACATGTCAACTCACAAAAAAACAATCTATATAGTTCTGTCTCCCACACACACATCCTCCCTCGCTTAATTTAGATATGGGCACATGCTTCCCTTCCACCGCACATTCATGCGTTTGACGACCGAGCCGTAAATCTCTGTCAGGTCTGCCAACGCGCACACCCCCTGTTCATACTGCCGTGCGCTAGTGCAATCTACCACCACCAGTAGACTGTAAATTAGGGCTGGGCGATATGGCCTAAAAATAAAATCCCAGATTATTTTTTTTTTATTTTTTGGTTTACGATTTTAATCGATTTTCTTTTTCTCTTGAGAGCTAAAAAAAAAAAAAAAAAAAAAAACTTTTTATTTGACACAAAAAAAGTATCAAACCAAGATGAATGTGCAAACCTAACTTTCACCAATCTTCACTTACAAATATTTTTATAATATATATATATATATATATATATATATATATATATATATATATATATATATATATATATATATATATAATATAAAGGGTTACTCTTGATCAAACAAAGATGAATGTCCCTATTGGGATTAATAGTGCAATAGCCTGCTTTTTCACCAAACTTCACTTAAAACAAATAAAAGGTGCCTCTTGATCATCAAACAAGAATGAATTTCCCTATTGGGATTAATAAAGTGCAAATCTAACTTTCACCAAACATCACTTTTTGTCAAATAAAAGGTGAATCTTAAAAAATAATTTTTTTTTTTTTGGAAAATCGATTTTAGTTTTTCAAAATCGTCCCAAATCATTCATTCGAATTATCGATAATATCGATTAATCGCCCAGCCCTACTGTAAATAAATAAATCATCCATAGACCGCCTCCAGTTCATCCAGAACACTGCTGCAAGACTGCTGACCAGATCAAGCAGAAGGTGTCACATCATCGCTCCAGTTCTAGCCTCAGTTGCACTGTGTGGCTTCCTATACATTTTAGAATTCATTTCAAGGTCCATTTGGTGCTCACTTTTAGAGCTCTGCACGGCCAGGCACCAGAACATTTAACCCACCTGCTGGAGCCATTATGTGCCCAGCAGGACCCTGAGGACAGCTGACCAGGATCTGTTGTTGGTCATTCCGCGAACACCAGGTTGATCACCAAAGGTTGTGACGGAGCCGTTCGATCTGTAGCAGCGCCTAGACTCTGGAAGGCCCTTCCCCGTGGCCTAAGAGCTGCAGCAGCGTCTGTTGACATTTTTTTTTTAAATCAGCTAAAAACATTACTGTTTAAACAGGCCTTTGGGTAGTAATGTTTGAGCTTCTCCTCCAGGTATAAAAAATATGTCTTTTGTTTTTGTTTTTTTCTTTCTCTGTGACGCATTCGTTGTGTTTTTGTCTCTTATCGCTTGAATGGTTCTTGCTTTTTATTTTTATATTTTATATTTTATTTCTGCTGTATGTAAAGCACTTTGTGAGTTCTCTCTGTGGAGAGTGCTATATAAATAAACTGTACTCACTCACTCACTCACCAGGGACCACCAGCCTGCCACCTACACGCGACTCACCCCCGGCCTGAACCCAGGAGCCCATTACCCCACAGTTCTCCCCCCGGCAGCTGCTGGAGCTTCTCACGGTCCCCTGCCAAGCCGCAAACCACACACAGTTTGTCAATAAATGTAGGTGAGGAGGCCCTAGGTAAGTTAAAGGAACACTCCCACCAAAAATATTTAATAATCATAATAATAATAAAGCGGATTTATTTCTGACCATAATCTCACACGACACTACTAGGGATGGGAATTGATACGATTGTATCGATACGATCCCATTATAGATTCTGCTTATCGATCCGATTCGTTATCGATTCCTGATAAATGTGTAATTTAAATAGATAAGATTGGAAATGCGACAGAACTAAGCTGGTTAGAATAACAACATGATGCAACTTGACATTTCTGATTGTCATTTATTGTTGAGCCCCCACCAAAATGGTTGCAATTTCGAGCCCTTACAAATTTAGTGACTGCTCGACAGTGACACTCGTTCACCTTTTCCTGAGTCCGTTTACCCCGCTGTGCCAGCGTGAAAGGATCTTCCTGAGGTGCGCGCGAGAACCACTAGCTGCAGCCTCAGTCTATTTGTGATCCTCCAAAATGGATGAAATGGGAGAATATTTATACAGTGAAAGCATTCGTTTTCATTTAGGTTTTCCTAGTCAAGGAATCAAATAGTCTGCTATGGCTGCATGCGTGGCGCTAACGTTATCGTTTTAAAATGCGCAACTGTCAGAAAAACGTGGCATTGATAAGAGGAATCGATAGTCACGGAGGCATGCGATTCCAGGAATCGATTTCCCATCCCTACACGACACACGTCCAAAAACTATAAACTAATCTCGGGTTGAGAGTTAAAGAGTTGGTACGTGACGTGATTATTATGTCATTACGATGTCACCTATTCCAGGAAGTGTTAAATACCGCTCAGTGAAATTACGAGATTGAAGATAATAATAATAAAATACAAAAAAAAAAAAAAAAAAAAAAAAAAAGGATTTGCTATTAAAAGGCCATGATGACAGTGTTCCTTCAATGGGAAACAAAACTGAAACGAATGGTTCTAATTGAAATATTATGAAGCGAAAGAAAATGTAAGATAATTTATTAACTTTTATTTTAGGATTGCAGCCCAAAGTGCTTCACAGCAGTAAAAAAAAAGAAAAAAAAGACAAGTGCAGACATAAGATTAGGCACAAAATAAGCACATCATTTTAACTATTAACATCTTAATAGGCCTCTTTATTTATAGTTTGATTGTCACTGATAAAATAGACAGTAATAAAAGTGTAAAATAGTGCAATGGTGCAGTGCAATTAAATAGTTAGGAGCAGTGCAGTAAAATAGTTTAAAATAGGCATAGAATTTGCAGACTATTGACACGTTGATAAGTTATGGTGTTAAAACGTGTCCAAAAAACTATCTATAAGAGTTGTTTTTATAGTCATAGTATTGTCATAGTGTGGGTAAGGTGAAAGAGAGAGAGCTATTAATGGTATTATGTTATACAGCCTATATCTAAAGACATCATATACTGTATAGATCATTTTATAATTTTCTGTCAATATGTCTGTGTGGACCAGGCAGTGCTACCGACTACTAGTAGGGTTGGGTACCGAACGCTGTACTTTTTTTTTTTTATCCACTTTTTCTCCCCATTTTCTATTTTTCTCCCATCCCAATTTCGTATTTCCAATTCTCCCCTCCCCTGTCTTAAACGTTGCTCGACCATGCCTCCCACTGGTCGGCTGCAGTGAGGACCAAGCCTTGCATCACGTGTCCCCTCCGGTACACGAGGAGGCAGTCGTCGCATCTTTTCACCGCAACAGCTCGAACTCTCAGTGGCGAGGAGTAACGCGTGGGAGGCTCACGCTGCCCCCGATACTTCCTGATTCTGCTGTACAGGCGTCACCCAACCGACCTGTAGGAGTCGCTGTCCACAACGTCCAATCCCCACCCACCGGCTTACCCACCCTCTAACACTGCCAATTGTGTTAGTATGACAACCGGCCAAGCCGGTAGCAACGCCGAGAGCTGGGCTCGAACCCAGCATATCCTGCGTTAGTGGCGAGCGCATTGCCCACTGCGCCACTCAGCCGCCCGAACTCTGTACTTTTAAGGGTACCGACCAAATTCCGAGTACCTATTAACGCTAGATTGATCGGTACCAAATTTTGGTACCTTTACATGTTTAGTATAAGAGTGTAATATTACTAGACAAAAGGGAGCCTTTTCCACAAATATATATATATTACTGTCCCGTCTCTTGGGTCTTTGGAAAGACCAGACGAGGTCAGAGGAGTTTGATAGTATTTACTGAGGATTGGCCAGATAATGTTGATATTTAAATATTTTTAAAAACATAATACATGATCATGCGATTTATTTTGTGTGGTGTGTTACAACAATAAATAACTAAATGTTCTAAATAAATAACAATGTTATGAGGACTTATTTTATTTTACAACTGAAATCAAATCGTTCGTTATTACAGAGAGTTAAAATAACACGCCAACATTTGGGGAAATTCGCTTCTCCAGAGAGATACTAGAACTAGAAGAAAGATACCAGTTTCCTCTCTGTGCGTTCAGTAGAAAGCTATCTGGCTGCATGTTAGCCTAGCTTAGCACAATGAATGGAAGCGGACATGACCGGTTAGCCTTCCGGGAGAGGTGTTAGTTGGACAATGCCTAGGCTAAGCGGTCATGTCCGCTTCCATTCATGGTGCTAAGCTAACATCTAGCCAGATAGCTTTCTACTGAACGCACAGAGAGGAAACTGGTATCTATCTTCTCGTCTCTCTCTGGAGAAGACGGTAAGCTAATTTCCCAAAATGTTGGCGTGTTCCTTTAAGTACAGAAAAAAGGTACTGTTGGGTACAGATACCGAATTCCAGGAACCGGTACTGGTACCGGTATCGGTTCAAATGTGAACGGTACACAACCCTGCCGACTAGTGCCGTCCCCTCTCAGTCGACACGGACATGTTGGCTCTAGATATGAGGCTGCATCCTATCTCTAGTGCCGTCCCCTCTCAGTCCACACGGACATTTTGGCTCTAGATATGAGGCTGCTTCCTACCTCAGTCGACACGGACATGTTGGCTCTAGATATGAGGCTGCCTCCTACCTCAGTCCACACGGACATGTTGGCTCTAGATATGAGGCTGCCTCCTACCTCAGTCCACACGGACATGTTGGCTCTAGATATGAGGCTGCCTCCTACCTCAGTCCACACGGACATGTTGGCTCTAGATATGAGGCTGCCTCCTACCTCAGTCCACACGGACATGTTGGCTCTAGATATGAGGCTGCCTCCTACCTCAGTCCACACGGACATGTTGGCTCTAGATATGAGGCTGCCTCCTACCTCAGTCGACACGGACATGTTGGCTCTAGATATGAGGCTGCCTCCTACCTCAGTCGATACGGACATGTTGGCTCTAGATATGAGGCTGCCTCCTACCTCAGTCCACACGGACATGTTGGCTCTAGATATGAGGCTGCCTCCTACCTCAGCCGCTGGCCGGCCGACGCGCATCATCTCCACTGTGACAGAGCGGCTTTAACCTGCCAGGTAAAAGTGCGCCTGTCCCTTTATGTCTGTCAATTACGGATGCGCTCATCTGGGATCTGATAGCTGATAAGAGGTGAGACGTCAGACGGTGGGGGGTTGGCCTGGTGAGACGTGAGACAGGAGACGTGCGAAGTCATGACGCGGAAGTGAGAGCGGCGAGTTTGAATGTTGTTTACCTGAAAGAAGACGTGCAGCCGATGTGAGGAGCAGGAGAACGTGAACCGCAGTTAGAGAAGTTGAAAACGCGCCAGTAAGCATTACCTAACACGGGATGGATGAGAAACGGGGATAGTCCGGAGTCTCCGGACGTCTACGACCTGGTCATCTTCACCCAACGCGGACTTCGGTGCGGTAAAGTACACGCTGCACTGTTGGTTGCGCTCCTGTTCCGAGGCTGTGACGCAAGCGTCTCCGACTCAAACATTCCCCTCTCCAAGCTTCCTAACGACGGCGACACATAGCCCAGGCCAAACGCGCCTCTATCTCTCTCTCTACCCCTTCAGCCCAAGCCAAACATCTCTCTCTACCCCTCCAGCCCCAACCAAACATCTCTCTCTACCCCTCCAGCCCAAGTCCAACGCCCCTCTTTTTCCCTATACTCTCGCATCACACACCCACACACACACACATATTTTCGTTAGAGACTTTCTATTTTTTCGTTCATTCACACAGTTGCGTGGTGGTCATCACGAACTCTTTGACATTTGGAACTATTGGCAAATGCCTATACCTGTTCACCCAATGCACTGAACTGCGTGAACGAACTGGTCTGTAAATGAATTGTTTTGTGTTCTAAGAGTTTTCTTATGATTTTGACTAATATCCAATACATGGACATTTTGACTGAATTGGGCATGACTCCTGAGTGTTTCTTTGTTATCAAACTCACCTAGTAATTATCTTGGCCATTAGTCCAGACCTATAAATCAAATTATTATATTATTTGTCTAATGAAAATTATTATATTATTTGTCTAATGAAAATTATTATTATTATTTGTCTTATGTGGTACAGTCTTATGCCGGAGCTATAGGCCTAATTAACCAAATCAAAAAGGTATTTTTATCTTCATTGGCAGGGGTTAGACCTGTCTGGCGCCCAACGGTAAAGGTTATAGGCACTATAAGTGGACACCGCTACATAAAATGGCGCCCAACGTGGGGCTGAGGGCCTAACTGACCCAAGGTTTAAAGGTACTGTGTTAACGAAAAAATATACATATATGTTACTTGTTGTTTTCTTTAAAGGTGCATTCTGCTATTTTGGTTATAGGTGCATGGCACTATTTTCTTTGAAGGTACATTACCCTATTTTTGTTTAAAGGTGCATGGCACTATCTTCTTTAAAGGTTCATTATGCTATTTTGTTTAAAGGTGCATGGCACTATCTTCTTTAAAGGTGCATTATGCTATTTTGGTTATAGGTGCATGGCACTATTTTCTTTAAAGGTACATTGCCCTATTTTCGTTTAAAGGTGCATGGCACTATCTCCCTTGAAGGTGCATTACGCTGTTTTGTTTAAAGGTGCATGGCACTATTTTCTTTAAAGGGGCATTATGTTTTTTTGTTTAAAGGTACAGTTGACAACTTTTGAAAGGTGAAACAAATTATATTGTGAAGGTTTGAAGCATTGCTCGACTATGTGGGTTCATTAATGTGCTGTGTGCTGCTCTAAATAATTGATTTTGGGTTTATAACCTTACATAAAGCACATTCCACCCACTGATTTCACAATGTCTAAGGGCGCAGAGGCTGCACCTGCACCAAGCAGCCCGCCTCCAAACCCACCAGGCCTAGACACAAAAACAGAGGGTCTAGGGTGGGATCTAAAGGGACCAGACCCTCCTGATGTTGATACCCCCTTAAGGTCTGATACGGAGAGACCTGACCAAAGGGGTATTATACAAATGAGATTTGAGAATTTTCAGCGTCGAAAGGGGGAGGAGTCTCCAATGCATTTCCCGGCGACAAAGCCTAAAGAAGGTGTGCATTTTCAGGAACCACTAATCGACCTCCAAACGGACCCTGCTTTGCTAACAGAGGAAACCAATGTTCTTCTGCAACCTGGAAAAATCTCAATTGACTCTGGAGAACACAAGGCTGCCTCTTCAGACTCCATATCTTCCCCAACCTCCGACACCTTGTCCCCAATTGACTTACCAGGAGTCATGGCTACCCCGGCCAGGGATTTGAACCAACTGGCTTACCAAACTCAGGGAAATTGGTTACAGTTGTGTCAGACAATGGATCAGCAGAAATTGAGAATGCAACAATTGACCAAATATGTGCAGGACTTCAATACCCGCTCTGACCTAAGAATCCAAGCTATTGGAAATCAGTCGGTGGCCAACTACACTCATCTCAAGACATGCATCGTCACCCTCCAAGATAATGTGTTAAAAGAAATGGATAATCTGGCCAAAACCACCAAAATCATAATGGCTGATGAGAATCAGGCATCTGAACAAACTCTTACCCAGCAGATTAATTTCATGGTGGTACAGTCCCAAGTAGAAGTTCAGAAGGAAATCAAAGAGGTGAAACAAGTCACCCAGGAAGGAGTGGATATGATATCCAAAGGAGTGGAATACTGTATTACACAGGTGACTCGGGTAAACAGCCAACTGGAGGAGATGAAAGTAAAGATGAAGGAGCAATCGGATAACCACGAGAATAAAGTTCTCTCTATGGAAAAGAAACTGGATGCTCTCGATCTGAAACTCACTAACCTTCCTCCCACCTCACTGTTTCATCCCGCAACTTTGCCTATAGGCTCTATTTTCACACAACCTTCAGCATTCAGTACAGGTTCTCCGCTGGCAACGGCCAGCTCAAGAACTGTACCAACCACTGCTCCAACCACATTATCTACAAGATCAGTCATCACCAAGAGTATCAAGCTGACTTTTCCAACCTATGGAAAGCTGGATGATGACCCTGATCCCCTGAATTATCTGACCAAATGCCATGATTTTCTGGCGCTACAGCCCTTATCCGACTGGGACCTCCTGGCAACGTTCAGAACCGTGCTTCATGGTACAGCTCGTGACTGGTGGGAGATTGCCAGATCCTCTGTAACTACATGGAGCCAATTTGAAACTGCTTTTATGTCTGCTTATCTAACTGATGATTATGAAGACGAGTTAGCAGACCGAATCAGAACAAAAATCCAAGGAGAGAAGGAAACTATAAGAGACTTCGCTTTCTCTTATAGGGCTCTTTGTAAAAAGTGGAAACCCTCTCTCACTGAAGAGCCCATAGTAAAAATGATTTTGAAAAACATCAAACCGTATCTTGCAAGTCAACTCCGAGGGCGAGTTCAGACCACCGAGGAGTTGGTGCGTCTGGGAATCCAACTTGAAAGGGATCACGAGCTCCAACTTGAGTATGACAAGAGGACCAACTTAAGAGCTCCTCAAACTCAGAATAGGACGCCCAGCGTTCCAAATCGAGTCCAGGATGGACCGCCTGTGATGTGTTGGAGATGTAAGGGACAACATCCTCCTGGATCTTGTCCCCAATATACACCTCCTGACCACTCCAAATCTTTCAATCGACAACAGAAAACCTATTCTGCGCCGAAAGGTCAACACCCAAGTAACAGCTTGGTGTCCACAGCTGTCACCTCAAAACGACGTGACAAGTCAGCACAACCTACCGTGGAGAACCTCTCTCAGAGTACTTCAAAACAAAGTTCTCCTTGTGGCCCACCTACCCTATTGGTGGTACCCATCACTCTGGGAGCCTGGCGGGGAAAGGCTGTCTTGGATACAGGTGCAAGTTACACCCTTCTCCATGAGTATCTATGGGCGGAGCTCAACAGAACCAAAGAAGAGCTTACTCCCTGGGAAGATGGACCTTTGTATCTTGCTAATGGACAGGCACAAGTTCCACTTGGTTGGGGGAAGCTGGAAATCGACCTTCACGGGAAACTTTTCACCTTACCAGTAGTCGTGCTGGATCAGAGAGGCCTGGCTTTTGGAGTTGTCCTGGGGTTGGACTTCATTTCTCTCAGTGGGCTACAAATCAACGTGGCAGACGGGGAGTATAGTTTCAAATCTAACCCTGCCGAAGTGTTTCCATTTCAACCAGGTAGTGCAAATGGTCCTAGGAAGGAGAAACGACACTATCCCAGGAAATTATGCCTGATAAGTGCTCTTCCTCCTCCTGTGTTGACACTGGAACCTGTACGCCTGGATGCGAAGGAGTATATCCACAATGCTGTCACACAAGCGCAACTGCAAGATGATGAAAAGGAGCAGTTAAGAGGAATTCTTGAGTCGTACCCCAAAGTGTGCACAAATGAGGCGGGGAGAACTGATGTGCTACTTCACAAGATATACCCCACCACCAATGTGCCGATCAAACAAAGGCCATACAGGATGGCTCCGGGAAAGCAAGCCATTGTGGAGGAACAACTGAAGGATATGCTAAGTGCGGGGATCATCGAACCATCATACTCAGGATGGGCCTCCCCAGTGGTGCTGCCTCCAAAGAAGGATGGAGGTCACCGTTTTTGTGTGGACTTCAGACGGGTCAACGCGGTGACCGAAACTGATGCGTATCCGCTACCCAACATCAGCGAGATCCTGGAATCACTCTCTGGATCAGTGATCTTCTCTACGATTGATCTCAACAGTGGCTATTGGCAAGTGCCCATGGATCCAGAGAGCAAGTCAAAAACTGCATTCATCACATCTCGTGGGTTGTACCACTTCAACGTGAATGAATGAATGAATGAATGAATGAATGAATGAAAACTTTATTTAACAGATTGCAGAATGGGTACAATACAGTACGGCTCAATACATACAATTGTTAAGGGGATGCAGACCTGAGAAAGACGTTTGTCTTGTTTCCATCAGGGTCCCCCATTTTCAATTCATATAGACATATATGACATACATGACATACAGATAGTCAGTACTGCTACATCTATACATTTATGACATACCAGATTTGCAAATACAGTACTGTTTGTGATACAGAAGGAGTCAAGAAAAGGGAGTATATACATTTGACGTAGAAACTGTACATTGGAGGTTGGGTGGGGGGGGTTGGGTACATTGGGATATTGACAACCATACTGGGTAATTTACATTGGAGGTGGTTGGGGGGGGGGGGGGGGCGGGGGGCACACTGTATAAACAAGTAACACTGTACATTGAGGGGGGGGGGGGAGGAGACACTGTACAAACAAACACAATTGTACATTGAACTATTGACAAAACCATACTAGGTAAATGACTGTACATTGGAGGGGGTTGGAATGATTGGGTTAGGATATTTACAGGGGCCAGTGTTGAATTGCAGTCTCCCGTAGGTGTCCCTTGAGAGAGGTTTTGAAAGTGGGTAGTGATCCACATTCCTTTACAGCTTTGGGTAGGGCGTTCCACATTGATGTGGCATAATTGCGAAACGTGTTTAGTCCCTTATTTGAGCCGAATCTGGGTTTGACATGATTTGTGGAGCTCCCTCTGGTGTTGTGATCGTGGTATTCACTGACCTTTGGGAAGTATTTTGACATGTACATGGGTACCTTGGTCGTGTAGTGTATCTTGTAGACCAGGCCCATTGCAAGTTGTTGTACTCTGTCGTCTACTCTAAGCCATCCTAGGTTGTCGAAGTGGGCAGGGGTGAGGTGGGTTCTAGGAGTAAGGTCAAGCAGTAGTCTGACCAGTTTGTTTTGAGATGTTTGTAATTTTGTTTTTAGCGCCTTTGAGGTGCTTTGGTACCATGAGGTGCAAGCATAGTCGTAGTACCCCTGAATGAGTGCTCCTGCCAGAGTCTTCAGGGTGTTCTTGTTTACCAGAGAGGAGATCCGGTACAAGAATCGAGTTCGTTGGTTGACTTTTTTTATTACATTGGATGCCATTTTGTCACTGAAAAATTTTGGACTGAAAAATGCTCCTGCGACATTCCAAAGACTAATGGAGACTGTCTTGAGAGATCTCCGTGGTCATATCTGTCTCGTCTACCTCGATGATATCATTGTTTATTCTACGTCTGTGACCGAACATTTCCAGCATCTACAGCAAGTCATAGAGAGGCTTGCAAAAGCAAATCTGACCATCAACCTGAAGAAGTCCAAGTTCTGCCTCCAGGAAATAAAGTTTCTTGGACACAACGTCAGTGCCAAGGGAGTTTGTGCAGACCCTGACAAGGTTGAGGCCATCCAAACCTATCCAGTTCCGAAGAATATCAAAGAGGTTCAGCGGTTCCTGGGGTTTGCCGGATGGTACCACAGATTCGTTCCAGGATTCTCCAAGATTGCTGGGCCGATAAATGATCTAAAAAAGAAAGGGCGACCATTCATATGGAGTCCTGAGTGCCAGAATGCATTCAACAGACTGAGGGAATGTTTGTCATCTCCTCCTATCTTGGGTCATCCCAACCCAGATCATCCTTTTCTTGTGTACACTGATGCAAGTGATACTGGTCTTGGAGCCATACTGACACAGAAGAAAGAAGGTGGTACTGAAGAAGTGCTGGCGTATGCAAGTCGGACATTAAACCGAGCAGAAAGCAACTATTCTGCAACAGAGAAAGAGTGCCTTGCAATCATTTGGGCTCTGGAGAAATGGCAGCACTATCTGGAACCACGACTCTTCACTGTCATCACTGATCACTCTGCCTTACAGTGGGTCCTGAGATCCACAAAGACTACAAGTCGTCTGATCAGGTGGGCTCTGCGACTTCAGCGATTCGACTTCATCATTGAATATCGAAAAGGAAAACTGAATAGTGCTCCAGATGCACTTTCCAGGATTCCAACAGGTGCTGGATGCAACCTGTATTCCGGCAAGAAGGATTCTGGAACACTTCCGATATCCCTTGCACAGATATGGGAGGAACAACACAAGGATGCCAAAATTGAGACCATCTTTAAGGCTCTGGCAGAGGAAGGAAGTTCTGTGAAAAATGACTACTCAGTCCTGGAGGATAAGGTGTACCGAAAAACACAAGGACAAGATGGACAGTGTCATTATCGGGTCTATGTCCCAGCAACCCTGATTCCGCAAGTCCTCCAGGCTTATCATGAGAACCCGCTATGTGGACATGGGGGTATCTTCAAAACCTACAAGAGGCTTCAGGAAGTGGCATTCTGGCCAGGAATGTGGACCGATGTCAAGGCACATGTCAAATGCTGTATGAAGTGTCAGAGCCTGAAGTCCGACAACAGGAAGCCTGCAGGAATGATTCAGCAACATTCAGTAAAGGGACCAAATGAGTTGCTAGGAGTAGATATAATGGGACCCCTTCCACGCAGTCCAGAACGAAATGAATATCTTCTTGTCCTAGTGGACTATTTCACGAAATGGGTGGAATTCTTCCCCATGCGACAAGCAAACTCGCAGACAATCGCCCGCATACTGAAGAAAGAAATCTTTACGAGATGGGGTGTACCAGATTTTATATTGTCAGACAGAGGATCACAGTTTGTGTCGTCTTTATTCAAAGAGCTCTGCGAGAAATGGACAGTGACACCCAAACTTACGACAGCCTATCACCCACAGACGAACATGACGGAACGGGTGAATCGCACTCTGAAGTGTATGATCTCCTCCTACGTGGAAGACAACCACCGGAAGTGGGATCAGTACTTACCAGAGTTCAGATTTGCCTTGAATTCGGCAGTTCAAGAAACCACAGGAGTTACTCCTGCAGAGTTACAGCTTGGAAGGAAACTGAACAGTCCAATGGACAAAGTCCTGAGAGGCAAGTCTCTTCCTCCTGATGCTCAGGCGTATGATGTGGTTCATCAGCTGAAGACTCTCCACGCCAAAGCCGAGGAAAGTAGTAAGAAGGCTTGTGTGAGACAGCTACGGAACTATAACAAGAACAGGAGGGATGTCAGTTTCAGGTTCCAAGAAAGGGTGTGGGTAAGGAACTTTCCACAGTCCAGTGCAGCCAAGAACTTTACTGCCAAACTGGCCAGCAAGTGGAAAGGACCCTATCGTGTCATAAAACAAACTGGTCCCGTCAACTACCAAGTTGTACGAGAGGACACTGGTGGAGATGTGAGAACAGTACATGTCTGTAACCTCAAACCTTTCTACCCTACAGCGGAGGATTTGGACGAACAGGAAAGGAAGGAGGTCCTGGAGATATTAAATGAAGATAGCTCAGAGGACGAGTTCCCGGGTTTCGAGTGACTGGTGTTCACCACCAAAGGTGGTCTTTCACAATGGGGGGAGAGTGTGACAGAGCGGCTTTAACCTGCCAGGTAAAAGTGCGCCTGTCCCTTTATGTCTGTCAATTACGGATGCGCTCATCTGGGATCTGATAGCTGATAAGAGGTGAGACGTCAGACGGTGGGGGGTTGGCCTGGTGAGACGTGAGACAGGAGACGTGCGAAGTCATGACGCGGAAGTGAGAGCGGCAAGTTTGAATGTTGTTTACCTGAAAGAAGACGTGCAGCCGATGTGAGGAGCAGGAGAACGTGAACCGGAGTTAGAGAAGTTGAAAACGCGCCAGTAAGCATTACCTAACACGGGATGGATGAGAAACGGGGATAGTCCGGAGTCTCCGGACGTCTACGACCTGGTCATCTTCACCCAACGCAGACTTCGGTGCGGTAAAGTACACGCTGCACTGTTGGTTGCGCTCCTGTTCCGAGGCTGTGACGCAAGCGTCTCCGACTCAAACATTCCCCTCTCCAAGCTTCCTAATGACGGCGACACATAGCCCAGGCCAAACGCGCCTCTATCTCTCTCTCTACCCCTTCAGCCCAAGCCAAACATCTCTCTCTCTACCCCTCCAGCCCAAGTCCAACGCCCCTCTTTTTCCCTATACTCTCGCATCACACACCCACACACACACACACGCACACACACACACACATATTTTCGTTAGAGACTTTCTATTTTTTCGTTCATTCACACAGTTGCGTGGTGGTCATCACGAACTCTTTGACATTTGGAACTATTGGCAAATGCCTATACCTGTTCACCCAATGCACTGAACTGCGTGAACGAACTGGTCTGTAAATGAATTGTTTTGTGTTCTAAGAGTTTTCTTATGATTTTTACTAATATCCAATACATGGACATTTTGACTGAATTGGGCATGACTCCTGAGTGTTTCTTTGTTATCAAACTCACCTAGTAATTATCTTGGCCATTAGTCCAGACCTATAAATCAAATTATTATATTATTTGTCTAATGAAAATTATTATATTATTTGTCTAATGAAAATTATTATTATTATTTGTCTTATGTGGTACAGTCTTATGCCGGAGCTATAGGCCTAATTAACCAAATCAAAAAGGTATTTTTATCTTCATTGGCAGGGGTTAGACCTGTCTGGCGCCCAACGGTAAAGGTTATAGGCACTATAAGTGGACACCGCTACACCACGTCGCTCTCTCACTCTAACCGCTGCTTCAGCACAAGAACATTCTCTTTGCCTTCTTGTAATGTAGTTTGCTCACCCGGTACTTATAACTAGGGATGCGCCGATCCCATATATTGATATCGGATATCGGCCCTGATGTGACTAAAATAGCTAAATCGGGTATCGGAGATTTTATTTTATTATGCTTTATTCAATCAATTGTATTACAATATATATATATATATATATATATATATATATATATATATATATATATATATGTACAGATGATACATTTACATTTACACAGTGTTAATTTAGTGAGTAGTATTTAGGGGTGACATTTTTAATACTACTACCTTTGTACATTGTACTTTTGTAGTACAGTGTCTTTGTATTTTAACCTTTAGTATTATGGATATTAAACATGCTGGCAGAGTACATGCATCCATGTTGTCGTGAACATTTTAATTAAATAAAGAAATTCCCTATCCATAGTCGCCATTGGGAAAAAATAAAATAAAAAATAAAATAAAATAAATTCCCTACCTACCCATGGCCTTAACTGACAACCAACAGGAACCAAACAATTTATTTGGTTAGGCCCTAGAAACTAAACTACAACCTAGAATTTATAATGATACATTTACATTTACACAGTGTTAATTTGTTACATTTTGTTTCACTAAGTTAGGAAAGTAATATTTTAAGTCAAGCCTGATGTTGCCTTGCACGAAAAATTTGTTATCCCAGTCTCTTCCACACAGTGAGGCAGATACAGTTTATTAATTGAACAATGGGTATCGGATCGGTACGCGGTATCGGCCGATACCCCAAAGCCCAGGTATCGGTATCGGGACTGAAAAAGTGGGATCGGTGCATCCCTACTTATAATCCAATTTCAAATTATGATTTGGGCTTCCCACGTTCACGAGAACCAAGATAATCGAGATAAAGCGATTATCGCATGCCGCGTTTATGTTGTAAACCCTTCCTTCACTGCAGTGTTCCTACTGGTCTGTCAACCGCATAGAAGCATTGGCCCAAACTTTCTGCAAATGGCCAGAACTTAGGCCCTTCATCGGCTGTTCATGGCCCGGTTACACCGATTGACCCAAGTTCTCCGACCATTGTTTATGATTAGTCTTGACAGTTTCCTTCGTCGGGGAGCTTTACTACCGACACGCCTCTACACAGGCAATGCCAATAAGACGTTCGCCAAGCGCCCAAGCTTAGGCCATGCAAAATAAATGGTTTGGTTCCGGTTGCCGACCGACCCTGCCGATTTAGGTGCGACCCAAATTTATTTTATGAGTAAAAAAAGAAAAGAAAAAGAAAGTTTTAAAAAGAATATATATATATATATATTTTTTTTAACAATAAAGTTGTTAAATCTTAGTCAAAAAGTGCAGTCCATGTCAATAATGAGAATATATAAAAAGCAAGTATTTCACAATATTTGCACAGCTCTCTGACGTCAGGATATTTAGTGAGTAGTATTTAGGGGTGGCATTTTTAATACTACTACCTTTGTACATTGTATTTTAACCTAAACATGCTGGCAGAGTACATGCATCCATGTTGTCGTGAACATTTCAATTAAATAAAGAAATGCCCTATCCATAGTAGCTGTGGGAATTTTTTTTTAAATAAATTCCTTACCTACCCATGGCCTTAACTGACAACCAACAGGAACAAAACAATTTATTTGGTTAGGCCCTAGAAACTAAACTACAACCTAGAATTTATAAGAAGATATGTTGGAAAACTCTTCCTGAAAACTAAACTAAAATCTACTAAAACCTAGAATTTATAAGAAGATATGTTGGAAAACTCTTCCTGAAAACTAAACTAAAACCTACTAAAACCTAGCATTTATAAGAAGATATGTTAGAAAACTCTTCCTGAAAGCTAAACTGTAACCTAGCATCTATAAGAAGACCTTCATTAAATTATTCCTGAAAAAAAACTGAAAGTAAACTAAAAAATAAATCACAAAAAAATAACTTCGACAATAAAACTATAATAACCCTGGTTCTGTTTGACCGTAAAGAGAACATCTCTCCCTCTCTCATACACAGCTCCCCAAAGGGACGTCACAGAAAAGCACATGTTTGTCCCAGTGGTCCCAGAGAGAGAGAGAGAGAGAGAGAGAAAGAGAGAGAGAGCAAATCAACCACAATTAAACCCTATTACACTCACTAAATATGTGCGAACAAGGAAGGATGCTTTGATTCGGGTAGGTATGATAACAGAATTCCAGCAAAATACCAAGCCTGCAGCATAATGACTGGTCTCGCTAGTGTGTGTGTGTGTGTGTGTGTGTGTGTGTGTGTGTGTGTGTGTGTGTGTGTGTGTGTGTGTGTGTGTGTGTGTGTGTGTGTGTGTGTGTGTGTGTGTGTGTGTGTGTGTGTGTGTGTGTGTGTGTGTGTGTGTGTGTGTGTGTGTGTGTGTGTGTGTGTGTGTGTGTGTGTGTGTGTGTGTGTGTGTGTGTGTGTGTGTGTGTGTGTGTGTGTGTGTGTGTGTGTGTGTGTGTGTGTGTGTGTGTGTGTGTGTGTGTGTGTGTGTGTGTGTGTGTGTGTGTGTGTGTGTGTGTGTGTGTGTGTGTGTGTGTGTGTGTGTGTGTGTGTGTGTGTGTGTGTGTGTGTGTGTGTGTGTGTGTGTGTGTGTGTGTGTGTGTGTGTGTGTGTGTGTGTGTGTGTGTGTGTGTGTGTGTGTGTGTGTGTGTGTGTGTGTGTGTGTGTGTGTGTGTGTGTGTGTGTGTGTGTGTGTGTGTGTGTGTGTGTGTGTGTGTGTGTGTGTGTGTGTGTGTGTGTGTGTGTGTGTGTGTGTGTGTGTGTGTGTGTGTGTGTGTGTGTGTGTGTGTGTGTGTGTGTGTGTGTGTGTGTGTGTGTGTGTGTGTGTGTGTGTGTGTGTGTGTGTGTGTGTGTGTGTGTGTGTGTGTGTGTGTGTGTGTGTGTGTGTGTGTGTGTGTGTGTGTGTGTGTGTGTGTGTGTGTGTGTGTGTGTGTGTGTGTGTGTGTGTGTGTGTGTGTGTGTGTGTGTGTGTGTGTGTGTGTGTGTGTGTGTGTGTGTGTGTGTGTGTGTGTGTGTGTGTGTGTGTGTGTGTGTGTGTGTGTGTGTGTGTGTGTGTGTGTGTGTGTGTGTGTGTGTGTGTGTGTGTGTGTGTGTGTGTGTGTGTGTGTGTGTGTGTGTGTGTGTGTGTGTGTGTGTGTGTGTGTGTGTGTGTGTGTGTGTGTGTGTGTGTGTGTGTGTAGTGAGCTGCTCCACAGCCCAGCCCTGTAAAAGGAGCTAAGCAGAGGAAATGATCTTGGCTACTGTGTGGTTGGCCGAGGAGAGACTCCTTCAGCCCCCGACCTCACAAACATCAACAAAGTGCTCATACTCTATAAGGCCTGGGGCCCCGAGAACGAGATAACTGATAACTTCTGGAAGCTCGGCTCGGCGCGAGAGACGTCCCTCGGAGGGCCGTCCTCGACTAAAGGAATCCTCAGTCGACCAATTATAGTCGTAGGACTTTTGTCGACGAGTCGATCAGTTGA